>NW_022265836.1:260000-309328 GCF_002021735.2 Oncorhynchus kisutch | reverse complement strand
GAAAGAGAGAGAGAGAAGCAGAGAGAGAGAGCGACAGAGAGAGGAGAGAGAGAGAAACTGTATCTGCAGATTGTGCACCTCGAATGCCTCAACGAGAGCAGACGTTTTACTTTGCCCAAGGATCATGAAATCAATAGGTCTTTATAGATCCAAGTCTCAACATCAGGCAGGCTCTGAACTAGGCTTTATACATCTGGGGCTTTGACAGACAGACAGACAGACAGACAGACAGACAGACAGACAACTTTCCAACGAAGAGAAACTGTGTCTTTCTCTCTCTCTCTCTCCCTCTCTCTCGCTCTCGTCTGCAGTGTTTAGCTGAAGGCACAGATAACCTATCCAAAGCCATCCTATCCAAACCAGCTTGTGGGAGATTCCGCCAGACTTCTCTCAGACAGACTCTTATATGTCATATAAGAGTATCTACAGTGTAAATGGGGTTAAAGTCTTGGTGCTGTGGCATCCTCGTGAATCGCCACATCACATAATCATATTTCCTCAGTAGATTTCATCAGTGTTTGATATAGGAATGTCACAAGGGGAACTCAATTTAGCATCTGTGTCACAAAATCACTCTGTGCCATAAAAAACGATCTAAACACATGTTTATAGTAGCATTAGTAGCATTAGCTGCTTGTTGATTATACCGTCTTCTACTTCCTGTGTAGTGAAAAGATCTTTCTCTTTATTGTGATGCTCAAACATCACATTTGGACTAAAGTTTCTCTGACTAATAATGTCATTATATATATTTTTAAACTCTGTTTCTACGATGCTTCAACATTCTATCCCTCCTGTCATTGTTTCTACACTGACTGATTCAATTATCCCAGGTTGCATCATTTAGTAGCCAATGATTAGTTCATTAGTATGGAAGTCAGTACTCTGAGAGGTCCACCGATCACTAACCACAATTAACCACGTAACGGAGGAGCCACAATTAACCACGTAACGGAGGAGCCACAATTAACCACGTAACGGAGGAGCCACAATTAACCACGTAACGGAGGAGCCACAATTAACCACGTAACGGAGGAGCCGTTAAACCGGCTGCGTCACACTGTCAACTTATCAAAAACAATAGTGGTCAAATCATTTCCATTTTCAATCAATTACCAGTGGGTCCAATTCCATCGGGGGCTAAACGAGGGGGCTAAACGAGGGGGCTAGATGAGGGGGCTAAACGAGGGGGCTAAACCAGGGGGCTAAACCAGGGGGCTAAATGAGGGGGCTAAACCAGGGGGCTAAACCAGGGGGCTAAATGAGGGGACTAAACGAGGGGGCTAAACCAGGGGGCTAAACCAGGGGGCTAAATGAGGGGGCTAAACCAGGGGGCTAAACCAGGGGGCTAATTGACTTTCTCGACTAGACACAAAGTCACCAGGTTTTGAGATGCTCTACTTGTACAGAGAACTAGTTCTACTTACAGACATCCTTAAGGTTTTGTTAGAAATGTCTCCTATCTTATATGAAAATGAATATAAGTAGTTAATATAATAAGATACATCAACAGTCATATAAAACGGTTTGTCGTTGTTTTTACAGGACGTAACATCTCCTATGAAAATGGATGAGGGTTTTGGCTCGCGAGCGTTACTTTCAAAACTACTGTCTGAAAGGATAACAAACCTATCTAGGATCCATTTAACACGTTCTGCCATATACACCCAACCTGAGTGAAATAAGTAATGCTGAACATATCGCAGCACTGAAGCAGACGTTTCTTACAAACGACAAACATCTCTAGCTAATGTCTGTGGGGTGAAACTCGTCTCCGGACTTTGTCTCCCTCGAACTTACTTGACAACAGACTTTTTGAAATAACTTTTCCCCTCTTCTTCTTTTCCTTTCTCTAAGTCACCAGAGAGTTCATGCAAATGAACGTTAAACAGCTCCAAGGTATCTGTCTCCTGGTGATTGAAGAGGAGAGAGAAAATGTATCTGTAGATTTGTGCAGCTCTAATTCCTCAACGAAGAGCAGACGTGTTACTTTGCCCAAGGATCATGAAATCAATAGGTCTTTATAGAGCTAGCCAAGTCTCAACATCAGGCAGGCTCTGAACCAGGCTTTATACATCTGGGGCTTTGACAGACAGACAGACAGACAGACGCAAAGACATCTTTCCAACAAAAATAAACTCTTTACGTCTCTATCTTCCTATCTCTCTCTCTGTCTCTCTCTCTCTCTGTCTCTCTCTCTCTGTCTCTCTCTCTTCCTTTCTCCATTTCTCCATTTCTCTCTCTCTCTCTTTCTTTCTAGTTGTCTCTAAAACTTAATCTACCAACAGGAGTTCTGTGTGGCTCAGTTGGTAGAGCAGGGCACTTGCAACACCAGGGTTCTGGGTTCGATTCCCACAGGGAATGTAAAAGAGTATGTACACACTCCTGTAAATTGCTCTGGATAAGAGTGTCTGGTGAAATGTCTGAACTGTGAGAATGAGTTCAGAGATTTGAGTGAAATAACTAGTTTATTAATAAGCGATCCCTATATCCTTGCTTTAATGCCTGAACTACAGGCAGTTACACCTGAATATGTCTTTTCAGAGGAAACAAAGGGGGCGGATCCTTACGAGGTTTTAAACAAGAGTTGACCAATTGCATTACTTGTATTCTTCTTCTTTGGTTTCAAACATTTCGTCATCAACATCAGGCTCTGTAATAGACGTTATACATCTGGGACAAACAGATAAGAGGGCTGAAAAAAGGCAACTTTCCAGCAAAGAGAAACTCTCTCTGTCTCTCTCTCTCTCTGTCTCTCTCTCTCTCTCTCTCTCTCTCTCTGTCTCTCTGTCTCTCTGTCTCTCTCTCTCTCTCTCTCTCTCTCTCTCTCTCTCTGTCTCTCTCTCTCTCTCTCTTTCTCTAGCAGCTCACGTATGAGGCATTACCTCAAATCAGTCTCATCAAGGGAGCATGAGGTCTTTGGGGAAAAATAATGCCCAAAGAGGTGATTCATGATTAGAGGTGATATACTTGTGAAAATGAACAGTCGACCCGATGGCTTAACAACTCTTTTTCTTCTCTAAACGGACATAGAAACATTTTGAATCAAGTGAACAGTGAGAAGGAGATGAAAGGCGATCAACCTTCTTCTGGTGAAACCTCAAGGAAAGACAACCTTCTTCTGGTGAAACCTCAAGGAAAGACAACCTTCTTCTGGTGAAACCTCAAGGAAAGACAACCTTCTTCTGGTGAAACCTCAAGGAAAGACAACCTTCTTCTGGTGAAACCTCAAGGAAAGACAACCTTCTTCTGGTGAAACCTCAAGGAAAGACAACCTTCACCTGGTGAAACCTCAAGGAAAGACACCGTGACATCACTGCGAGTGTCAAAACCCACAAGAAAGTCCACCACCAAAACTCCACAGACCTGAGGCAAGGTAGGACAAGGACTTTAGGAATTTGAGGAAATGAGAGGAGGACTGGTTCACCCCAGAGGGATTACAGATTACAGAGTTGTGTTATGGTTTTAATCCCAGCGGTAGGTTTGTTCTGCAGCCACCAGATTATCAAACTGAGCCACACTGTAATAGTCTTTAGTATGTATCAACACTTTCTTTATGCTAAGAGGATCTGCAGACTAAACGACACTTCAGCAGCACACACACACATATATATATGAGTGAGTAAGCACTCAGAGGGCACGTCCCAAAAGGGCACCCTATTCCCTTCGTAGTGCACTACTTTTGACCAGAACCCAGTGCACTACAAAGGCGAATAGGGTGCCATTTGGGACATATTCCTACATTCTTCTACTAACACACTAAGCAGCTTAAACTGTGGGTTAAGGACTCATCTTCTCTCTCTCCCAGCCCAGACAGTTCAGTTGTCTGTAGAATTGCTCCTCAGGGGGCGATGTTGACGAATCACAAAAATGTTTCCTGAAAGCCTTGGCGGCTTCCTTTTTAGATGTGACGTTGGCAGAACGTTGGGCAGCTGCCGGGCCAACATCGGGGCATATATTTATCTCCCAAGAAGCCCAGTAGACATGCCGTCATCAGGAGGAGACTTTAACGTGTTGTCTGGTTTACTAGAATACACCAGTCCAATCATTCATTTGATTTCCAAACTCAGAATTTATTTGAAGGGTTAATTTGTCACAAAATCATGGCAGATAATATATTTTAAATTGATATGAATCAAATACCTGTAAAAAATAATAATTATCCCACAAAAAAACAAGGAATTGTCAATGGGACAGGTCATTTAGGCCAGCACCGCCGACACACAGTGGGAACCCACATAATGGGACAGGTCATTTAGGCCCAGCACCGCCGACACACAGTGTGAACCCACATAATGGGACAGGTCATTTAGGCCAGCACCGCCGACACACAGTGGGAACCCACGTACTGGGACAGGTCATTTAGGCCAGCACCGCCGACACACAGTGTGAACCCACACAATGGGACAGGTCATTTAGGCCAGCACCGCCGACACACAGTGGGAACCCACATAATGGGACAGGTCATTTAGGCCAGCACCGCCGACACACAGTGGGAACCCACATAATGGGACAGGTCATTTAGGCCAGCACCGCCGACACACAGTGTGAACCCACACAATGGGACAGGTCATTTAGGCCAGCACCGCCGACACACAGTGGGAACCCACATAATGGGACAGGTCATTTAGGCCCACACCGCCGACACACAGTGTGAACCCACATAATGGGACAGGTCATTTAGGCCAGCACCGCCGACACACAGTGGGAACCCACATAATGGGACAGGTCATTTAGGCCAGCACCGCCGACACACAGTGGGAACCCACGTAATGCGACAGGTCATTTAGGCCAACACCGCCGACACACAGTGTGAACCCACATAATGGGACAGGTCATTTAGGCCAACACCGCCGACACACAGTGGGAACCCACATAATGGGACAGGTCATTTAGGCCAGCACCGCCGACACACAGTGGGAACCCACATAATGGGACAGGTCATTTAGGCCAGCACCGCCGACACACAGTGGGAACCCACACAATGGGACAGGTCATTTAGGCCAGCACCGCCGACACACAGTGGGAACCCACACAATGGGACAGGTCATTTAGGCCAACACCGCCGACACACAGTGTGAACCCACACAATGGGACAGGTCATTTAGGCCAGCACCGCCGACACACAGTGTGAACCCACACAATGGGACAGGCCATTTAGGCCAACACCGCCGACACACAGTGGGAACCCACATAATGGGACAGGTCATTTAGGCCAACACCGCCGACACACAGTGGGAACCCACATAATGGGACAGGTCATTTAGGCCAACACCGCCGACACACAGTGTGAACCCACATAATGGGACAGGTCATTTAGGCCAGCACCGCCGACACACAGTGTGAACCCACATAATGGGACAGGTCATTTAGGCCAGCACCGCCGACACACAGTGGGAACCCACATAATGGGACAGGTCATTTAGGCCAACACCGCCGACACACAGTGGGAACCCACATAATGGGACAGGTCATTTAGGCCAGCACCGCCGACACACAGTGGGAACCCACATAATGGGACAGGTCATTTAGGCCAGCACCGCCGACACACAGTGGGAACCCACATAATGGGACAGGTCATTTAGGCCAGCACCGCCGACACACAGTGGGAACCCACATAATGGGACAGGTCATTTAGGCCAGCACCGCCGACACACAGTGGGAACCCACATAATGGGACAGGTCATTTAGGCCAGCACCGCCGACACACAGTGGGAACCCACATAATGGGACAGGTCATTTAGGCCAGCACCGCCGACACACAGTGGGAACCCACATAATGGGACAGGTCATTTCTGCCAACACCGCCGACACACAGTGGGAACCCACATAATGGGACAGGTCATTTAGGCCAGCACCGCCGACACACAGTGGGAACCCACATAATGGGACAGGTCATTTAGGCCAACACCGCCGACACACAGTGGGAACCCACACAATGGGACAGGTCATTTAGGCCAGCACCGCCGACACACAGTGGGAACCCACATAATGGGACAGGTCATTTAGGCCAGCACCGCCGACACACAGTGGGAACCCACATAATGGGACAGGTCATTTAGGCCAACACCGCCGACACACAGTGGGAACCCACATAATGGGACAGGTCATTTAGGCCAGCATCGCCGACACACAGTGTGAACCCACATAATGGGACAGGTCATTTAGGCCAGCACCGCCGACACACAGTGGGAACCCACATAATGGGACAGGTCATTTAGGCCAGCACCGCCGACACACAGTGTGAACCCACGTAATGGGACAGGTCATTTAGGCCAGCACCGCCGACACACAGTGTGAACCCACATAATGGGACAGGTCATTTAGGCCCAGCACCGCCGACACACAGTGTGAACCCACATAATGGGACAGGTCATTTAGGCCAGCACCGACGACACACAGTGTGAACCCACATAATGGGACAGGTCATTTAGGCCCAGCACCGCCGACACACAGTGGGAACCCACACAATGGGACAGGTCATTTAGGCCCAGCACCGCCGACACACAGTGGGAACCCACACAATGGGACAGGTCATTTAGGCCAGCACCGCCGACACACAGTGGGAACCCACATAAACCATCCTCTAATTGGCCTGTCAGATTAGTAGAGACATGTCCCCAACATACTTTATTATGGTCGCCAATTAAAACCCCCCCAAAAAAACCGCTTCCCAAAGTTTGTAATAATATATTACAGTATCTCTCATTAGGTCACAGAGGCAGGAATAACATTATGAAGAGCAATTAACATGAAATGAAATGTACCTCTCCCATGCATTACTGTGCCAACTGGCTTGATAAGAAGTAGAACAGATACCCAATTTATTAAAACTGGCCGTGTTCCTAATGGGTTCTAGAACTCATTTACATAATTTAACATTCCGCTTCCATTAGCGATAGTAAGGCATTATTTGCTCAGGGTTTTATTTTAACACCCTTGGGTTTTGGCCAGTGCCAGGAATATAAAGGACTATAAATGAAAAGATTTCTGACATCAATTTGCAGATCTCTTTTTTTTCCAACAAAAGGACATTTAGGATGAGGTTTTGGCCGGTATATTGACTGTCACTCTGATATTTATTTAAGAAACAAAAGGCATGTTTTGTTTATGTTCTCACTATTTGAATTTAAGAACACATTATTCAGTGCTGTTTAGAGAGTAACTCAGTCCCCCCCCCAATAAAATCACATAAGATCTATTAATTGTTTAAATACGTTTCACGGTCCTGCCTTTAAAACCCATGACTCTGATGAAAAACCATACTACTAAAACTACCTCTATGTATCTCTGTGAATAGGATAACAAATATAAAGATTTGGGTGGGGGGGCTGAGCGAGGTATTTCAGAGATGACAGAGCATGCTGTCCCCCCTGTGAAGCATCAACCTGTGTTGAGAGGGGCCATATCGACCCAATCCACCTGATCCTCCACAGATCTGGAGGTTATAAAGTCAGCCAAGGCCATCTCCTGTACTAACTACAACGACTAAGGGGAACAATAGAGGGTATCCATGGATACCGAAGGATTAGCTGAATAGCTCAACAACACTTATCATTACTCACCTGAATTTGATTCATATCATTTGATTCATATAATTTGATTCATATAATTTGATTCATATCATTTGATTCGTATCATTTGATTCGTATCATTTGATTCATATAATTTGATTCATATAATTTGATTCATATAATTTGATTCATATAATTTGATTCATATCATTATCACAGAGATGCGTTAGCATGTCTATCTCTGGGTAACAGGGTTGACATGTTAGCATGTCTATCTATGGGGTAACAGGGTTGATGTGCTAGCATGTCTATCTATGGGTAACAGGGTTGACATGTTAGCATGTCTATCTATGTGGTAACAGGGTTGATGTGTTAGCATGTCTATCTGTGGGGTAACAGTGTTGATGTGTTAGCATGTCTATCTATGGGTAACAGGGTTGAGGTGTTAGCATGTCTATCTATGGGTAACAGGGTTGATGTGTTAGCATGTCTATCTATGGGGTAACAGGGTTGATGTGTTAGCATGTCTATCTATGGGGTAACAGTGTTGATGTGTTAGCATGTCTATCTATGGGTAACAGGGTTGAAGTGTTAGCATGTCTATCTATGGGTAACAGGGTTGACATGTTAGCATGTCTATCTATGGGGTAACAGGGTTGATGTGCTAGCATGTCTATCTATGGGTAACAGGGTTGACATGTTAGCATGTCTATCTATGTGGTAACAGGGTTGATGTGTTAGCATGTCTATCTGTGGGGTAACAGTGTTGATGTGTTAGCATGTCTATCTATGGGTAACAGGGTTGAGGTGTTAGCATGTCTATCTATGGGTAACAGGGTTGATGTGTTAGCATGTCTATCTATGGGGTAACAGGGTTGATGTGTTAGCATGTCTATCTATGGGTAACAGGGTTGATGTGTTAGCATGTCTATCTATGGGGTAACAGGGTTGATGTGTTAGCATGTCTATCTATGGGTAACAGGGTTGATGTGTTAGCATGTCTATCTATGGGTAACAGGGTTGATGTGTTAGCATGTCTATCTATGGGGTAACAGGGTTGATGTGTTAGCATGTCTATCTATGGGGTAACAGTGTTGATGTGTTAGCATGTCTATCTATGGGTAACAGGGTTGAAGTGTTAGCATGTCTATCTATGGGTAACAGGGTTGACGTGCTAGCATGTCTATCTATGGGTAACAGGGTTGATGTGTTAGCATGTCTATCTATGGGTAACAGGGTTGAAGTGTTAGCATGTCTATCTATGGGTAACACGGTTGACATGTTAGCATGTCTATCTATGGGTAACACGGTTGACATGTTATCACGTCTATCTATGGGGTAACAGTGTTGATGTGTTAGCATGTCTATCTATGGGGTAACAGGGTTGACGTGCTAGCATGTCTATCTATGGGTAACAGGGTTGATGTGTTAGCATGTCTATCTATGGGTAACACGGTTGACATGTTAGCATGTCTATCTATGGGTAACAGGGTTGACATGTTAGCACGTCTATCTATGGGTAACAGGGTTGACATGCTAGCATGTCTATCTATGGGTAACACGGTTGACATGTTAGCATGTCTATCTATGGGTAACAGGGTTGACATGTTAGCACGTCTATCTATGGGTAACAGGGTTGACATGTTAGCACGTCTATCTATGGGTAACAGGGTTGATGTGTTAGCATGTCTATCTATGGGTAACAGGGTTGATGTGTTAGCATGTCTATCTATGGGTAACAGGGTTGACGTGTTAGCATGTCTATCTATGGGTAACAGGGTTGATGTGTTAGCATGTCTATCTATGGGTAACAGTGTTGATGTGTTAGCATGTCTATCTATGGGTAACAGGGTTGATGTGTTAGCATGTCTATCTATGGGTAACAGGGTTGATGTGTTATACTCGACCCACTCACTTTTCCACCACAAAAACACCAGAAAATGGCCAAAAAGAGTAGAACCAGCTCACCTGTTTTTATCCTACGGTTTAACAATTAGATGTTCAATGTTTCTTTAAAAAGGAAAACATTTTAAAAAGGAATGTTTTCACCATATCAAAACGAGAGTTGAGTTCACATAACAAGGTTGACATTAAAATGAATCACTAAATCACATTCAGATGAATCACTAAATCACATTAAAATGAAACACTAAATCACATTAAAATGAATCACTAAATCACGTTAAAATGAAACACTAAATCACATTAAAATGAAACACTAAATCACATTAAAATGAAACACTAAATCACATTAAAATGAATCACTAAATCACGTTAAAATGAAACACTAAATCACATTAAAAGGAATCACTAAATCACATTCAAATGAATCACTAAATCACATTCAAATGAATCACTAAATCACATTCAAATGAATCACTAAATCACATTCAAATGAATCACTAAATCACGTTAAAATGAAACACTAAATCACATTCAAATGAATCACTAAATCACATTCAAATGAATCACTAAATCACATTCAAATGAATCACTAAATCACATTCAAATGAATCACTAAATCACATTCAAATGAATCACTAAATCACATTCAAATGAATCACTAAATCACGTTAAAATGAAACACTAAATCACATTAAAATGAATCACTAAATCACATTAAAATGAATCACTAAATCACATTCAAATGAATCACTAAATCACATTCAAATGAATCACTAAATCACATTCAAATGAATTACTAAATCACATTCAAATGAAACACTAAATCACATTAAAATGAATAACAATTTTCAGAAATTACTTTGTCAAATCAAAAAAATAAAAACAATGGTTTTAAAACTATGTTAAAACGTGGAGAAAGTTGAAGTGGGTTTAAATGTTCCTAGAAGTCACAGAGTGACATGTCAAACAGCATTTTGGCAATTTTTCATAATAAAAAATAAATCTGATTTATTAATTTTCCATGTGGAAATGTTCCACGCTCATTTAATATGACTGGCATTTAAAATGCAATATCGGTGCACAATTTCTGCTTCAAATACCAAAGGGATGCAAATGGGGAATCACACACACACGTTGGTGAACCTTCTGTACAGAGGGCTGTTGATTAATGGAAGAGGTTTTTCCAGTAATGTTTCCATGTCTCATATGACACCACATTCCCTGTACAGAGGCCTACAGGTCCATCATCATCTCTCATAATACAGGTTAACATCATCATAACAAACAACGTTATCTGCTATCGTTGACACTGTAGTTATTATCTAATAGATTAACAACACCTGTGTTCCTTTGTTTCGGAGATGCAGTTCCCGTAGCCTCCCGCAGGGGGCAGTAAAGAGCTTTGAATAGAGCCGAGAAAAAATATCATTTCAGCATATTTTTTTAATGCTGAATATAGGAGTATGCTGTTATGAATCCAGTTTCTCTAACAAGGTAATTATTCCAATCCCCCAGTATTTATCTCTGTCTAAACCACTATCTGTTGGTATTAAAATCACCAGAACTAAAACACAAAACGCTGCTTCTCTCAGAAGTAGGTATAACAAATGTTTGAAAAAAATGCTCAAGACATGTTTATAATTATGTATGATTACTAGTTTATATGTTCTAGCATCATCCTATGATATCAACGATCAAGACACACAGTATAGACATATACAACAACAAGCAGGAATTAAATCCTCATGCGGTCAAACATTCAGCAGTACAGTTAGACAAGCTGTCATCCATCTGAACAGTAAAACAAGCTGTCATCCATCTGAACAGTTAGACAAGCTGTCATCCATCTGAACAGTAAAACAAGCTGTCATCCATCTGAACAGTTAGACAAGCTGTCATCCATCTGAACAGTTAAACAAGCTGTCATCCATCTGAACAGTTAGACAAGCTGTCATCCATCTGAACAGTAAAACAAGCTGTCATCCATCTGAACAGTTAGACACGCTGTCATCCATCTGAACAGTAAAACAAGCTGTCATCCATCTGAACAGTTAGACAAGCTGTCATCCATCTGAACAGTAAAACAAGCTGTCATCCTATCTGAACAGTTAAACAAGCTGTCATCCATCTGAACAGTAAAACAAGCTGTCATCCATCTGAACAGTTAGACAAGCTGTCATCCATCTGAACAGTAAAACAAGCTGTCATCCATCTGAACAGTTAGACACGCTGTCATCCATCTGAACAATAAAACAAGCTGTCATCCCATCTGAACAGTAAAACAAGCTGTCATCCATCTGAACAGTAAAACAAGCTGTCATCCCATCTGAACAGTTAGACAAGCTGTCATCCATCTGAACAGTTAGCCAAGCTGTCATCCATCTGAACAGTAAAACAAGCTGTCATCCATCTGAACAGTTAGACAAGCTGTCATCCATCTGAACAATAAAACAAGCTGTCATCCATCTGAACAGTAAAACAAGCTGTCATCCCATCTGAACAGTAAAACAAGCTGTCATCCCATCTGAACAGTTAAACAAGCTGTCATCCCATCTGAACAGTTAAACAAGCTGTCATCCCATCTGAACAGTTAAACAAGCTGTCATCCCATCTGAACAGTTAGACAAGCTGTCATCCATCTGAACAGTTAGACAAGCTGTCATCCATCTGAACAGTTAGACAAGCTGTCATCCATCTGAACAGTAAAACAAGCTGTCATCCATCTGAACAGTTAGACAAGCTGTCATCCATCTGAACAGTTAGACAAGGTGTCATCCATCTGAACAGTAAAACAAGCTGTCATCCATCTGACCAGTTAAACAAGCTGTCATCCATCTGAACAGTAAAACAAGCTGTCATCCATCTGAACAGTTAAACAAGCTGTCATCCATCTGAACAGTTAGACAAGCTGTCATCCATCTGAACAGTTAGACAAGGTGTCATCCATCTGAACAGTAAAACAAGCAGTCATCCATCTGAACAGTTAAACAAGCTGTCATCCATCTGAACAGTAAAACAAGCTGTCATCCCATCTGAACAGTAAAACAAGCTGTCATCCATCTGAACAGTAAAACAAGCTGTCATCCCATCTGAACAGTTAAACAAGCTGTCATCATCTGAACAGTAAAACAAGCTGTCATCCATCTGAACAGTAAAACAAGCTGTCATCCATCTGAACAGTAAAACAAGCTGTCATCCATCTGAACAGTAAAACAAGCTGTCATCCCATCTGAACAGTAAAACAAGCTGTCATCCCATCTGAACAGTAAAACAAGCTGTCATCCATCTGAACAGTAAAACACGCTGTCATCCCATCTGAACAGTAAAACATGCTGTCATCCCATCTGAACAGTAAAACAAGCTGTCATCCCATCTGAACAGTAAAATAAGCTGTCATCCCATCTGAACAGTAAAACAAGCTGTCCCATGTCCAGCAGTACAGGAAAACAGAACTACCTATGTGCCATCATGTCATAACATACAGGTGTAAGATCTTACTTTGATCAGCCTCTTGCAGGAGAACTTTCCAGCGATGCAGGACATGTAAAGCTTGTGGAGTATGAGGTTTAAAAGGCTTTCTGAAGTTTGTCATTTCCAATTTCAAATTACCCCTCCAAATTAAAAAATATATATTTACATTTACATGTCAAATCAAATCAAATTAAATCAAATGTATTTATATAGCCCTTCGTACATCAGCTGATATCTCAAAGTGCTGTACAGAAACCCAGCCTAAAACCCCAAACAGCAAGCAATGCAGGTGTAGAAGCACGGTGGCTAGGAAAAACTCCCCAGAAAGGCCAGAACCTAGGAAGAAACCTAGAGAGGAACCAGGCTATGAGGGGTGGCCAGTCCTCTTCTGGCTGTGCCGGGTGGAGATTATAACAGAACATGGCCAAGATGTTCAATGTTCATAAATGACCAGCATGGTCGAATAATAACATTTCTTGTAGCTGCAGGATTATTTTCATTCTGTAGTAAACTGGCTCAAATTAAGATCCTACATCAAATCAATTCTCTTTACCCATCTGCGTCCCAAATGGCACCCTATTCCCTACATAGGGCCTTCTATCGATAAGAGTTCCATGGGCCTGGTTAAAAGTAGTGCACTACATAGGGAATAGGGTTCCATTTGGTCCTGGTCTAAAGTAGTGCACTACATAGGGAATAGGGTGCCAATTGGGACACACACCTCATCTTTTTGAATGCCACAGCCAAATCACAGACCTGGCAGAGAAGTCACAGGTTGGATCGCAGTAGCCAATCAGAGCCTTCCCTTGGATAATTTTGTTGATTACAGCCAGCATTGGATTTGCTAAGAAACAGTAACCTCTGGAGAGAGACAGAGAGACAGAGACGAGACAGAGACAGAGAGACAGAGAGACAGAGACAGACAGCCAGAGACGAGACAGAGACAGAGAGACAGAGAGACAGAGACAGAGACAGACAGCCAGACTGACAGACAGACAGAGACAGAGACAGAGAGACAGAGACAGACAGCCAGAGATGAGACAGAGACAGAGAGACAGAGAGACAGAGACAGAGACAGACAGCCAGACAGCCAGACAGCCAGACAGCCAGACAGACAGAGACAGAGACGAGACAGAGACAGAGACAGAGAGACAGAGAGACAGAGAGACAGAGAGACAGAGAGACAGAGACAGACAGACAGCCAGAGACGAGACAGAGACAGAGAGACAGAGACAGAGACAGAGACAGACAGCCAGACAGCCAGACAGACAGTCAGAGACAGAGACAGAGACAGAGCCAGAGACAGAGACAGAGACACTGAGACAGAGACAGAGACAGAGAGACAGAGAGAGACAGAGACAGAGACAGAGACAGAGACAGAGACAGAGACAGAGACAGAGACAGAGACAGAGACAGAGACAGAGACAGAGACAGAGACAGAGAGACAGACAGCCAGACAGACAGCCAGACAGACAGCCAGAGACAGAGACAGAGACAGAGACAGAGACAGACAGAGACAGAGACAGAGACAGAGACAGTGACAGAGCCTACAAAATACATGCAGCAGTACTATAACACTCATCTAATGACCTATAGCTGGAACACACAGAGGTCACAGTTACCTCTGGAGAGAGACAGAGACACTGAGACAGAGACACTGAGACAGAGACAGACAGACAGCCAGAGACAGAGACAGAGACAGAGACAGAGACAGAGACAGAGACAGAGACAGAGACAGAGACAGTGACAGAGCCTACAGAATACATGCAGCAGTACTATAACACTCATCTAATGACCTATAGCTGGAACACACAGAGGTCACAGTTACCTCTGGAGAGAGACAGAGACACTGAGACAGAGACACTGAGACAGAGACACTGAGACAGAGACAGACAGACAGCCAGAGACAGAGACAGAGACAGAGACAGAGACAGAGACAGAGACAGAGACAGAGACAGAGACAGAGACAGAGACAGAGCCTACAGAATACATGCAGCAGTACTATAACACTCATCTAATGACCTATAGCTGGAACACACAGAGGTCTCAACATGACTGTCATCATTAGAAGATGGAACAACAGCTCTGCTTTTTAATGGTCCAGTCATTGATGTGGTTATAATACCGAATGCCATACAATGCAATAGGTAGAACACACAGAGAGGTCTCAACATCGAAGGGCCTGTTGTCCGGACCTCTGGCAGTCTCCATGGGGGTGCCACAGGGTTCAATTCTCGGGCCGACACTTTTCTCTGTAAACATCAATGATGCCGCTCTTTCTGCTGGTGAGTCTCTGATCCACCTCTACACAGACGACACCATTCTGTATACATCTGGCCCTTCTTTGAACACTGTGTTAACTAACCTCCAAACAAGCTCCAATGCCAAACAACTCTCCTTCAGTGGCCTCCAACTGCTCTTCAATACAAGTAAAACTAAATGCATGCTCGCTGCCCGCACCTGCCCGCCCGACTAGCATCACTACTCTGGACGGTTCTGACTTAGAATATGTGGACAACTATAAATACCTAGGTGTCTGGTTAGACTGTAAACTCTCCTTCCAGACTCACATCAAACATCTCCAATCCAAAGTTAAATCTAGAATTGGCTTCCTATTTCGCAACAAAGCATCCTTCACTCATGCTGCCAAACTTACCCTCATAAAACTGAGAGAGATGCTCGACTTCGGCGATGTCATTTACAAAATAGCCTCCAACACTCTACCCAGCAAATATGATGCAGTCTATCACAGTGCCATCCGTTTTGTCACCAAAGCCCCATATACCACCCACCACTGCGACCTGTATGCTCTCGTTGGCTGACCCTCACTACATATTCGTCGCCAAACCCACTGGCTCAAGGTCATCTATAAGTCTTTGCTAGGTAAAGCCCCGCCTTATCTCAGCTGACTGGTCACCATAGCAACACCCACCCGTAGCACGTGCTTCAGCAGGTATATTTCACTGGTCATCCCCAAAGCTAACACCTCCTTTGGCCGCCTTTCCTTCCAGTTCTCTGCTGCCATTGACTGGAACGAACTGCAAAAATCACTGAAGTAGGAGACTGGTATCTCCCTCACTAACTTTAAGCATCAGCTGTCAGATCTGCTTACCGATCGCTGCAGCTGTAAGCAGCCCATCTGTAAATAGCCCATCCAACCAACTACCTACCTCATCCCCATATTTGTACACCAGTATTTCTACTTGCACATACTCATCTGCACATATCTCACTCCAGTGTAAATTGCTACATTGTAATTACTTCCCCACTATTGGCCTACTTATTGCCTTACCTCCTTACTTCATTTGCACAAACTGTATACAGTTGTTTCTATTGTGTTATTGACTGTACAGAGAGAGGTCTCAACATGATAGAACACACAAAGAGAGGTCTCAACATGATAAAACACAGAGAGAGGTCTCAACATGATAGAACACACAGAGAGAGGTCTCAACATGATAGAACACACAGAGAGATGTCTCATCATGATAGAACACACAGAGAGAGGTCTCAACATGATAGAACACACAGAGAGATGTCTCAACATGATAGAACACACAGAGAGAGGTCTCAACATGATAGAACACACAGAGAGATGTCTCATCATGATAGAACACACAGAGCGAGGTCTCAACATGATAGAACACACAGAGAGAGATCTCAACATGATAGAACACACAGAGAGAGGTCTCAACATGATAGAACACACAGAGAGAGGTCTCAACATGATAGAACACACAGAGAGAGGTCTCATCATGATATAACACACAGAGATAGGTCTCAACATGATAGAACACACAGAGAGAGGTCTCAACATGATAGAACACACAGAGAGAGGTCTCAACATGATAGAACACACAGAGAGATCTCATCATGATAGAACACACAGAGAGATGTCTCAACATGATAGAACACACAGAGAGATGTCTCAACATGATAGAACACACAGAGAGATGTCTCAACATGATAGAACACACAGAGAGAGGTCTCAACATGATAGAATACACAGAGAGAGGTCTTAACATGGTTGAACACACAGAGAGAGGTCTCAACATGATAGAACACACAGAGAGAGGTCTCAACACAATAAAACACACAGAGAGAGGTCTCAACACAATAAAAACACAGAGAGAGGTCTCAACACGATAGAACACACAGAGAGACGTCTCAACATGATAGAACACACAGAGAGAGGTCTCAACATGGTTGAACACACAGAGAGAGGTCTCAACATGATAGAGCACACAGAGAGAGGTCTCAACATGATAGAATACACAGAGAGAGGTCTCAACATGATAGAAAACACAGAGAGAGGTCTCAACATGATAGAACACACAGAGAGAGGTCTCAACATGATAGAACACACAAAGAGAGGTCTCAACACAATAAAACACACCGAGAGAGGTCTCAACATGATAGAACACACAGAGAGAAGTCTCAACATGATAGAACACAGAGAGAGAGGTCTCAACATGATAAAACACACAGATAGAAGTCTCAACATGATAGAACACACAGAGAGGTCTCATCATGATAGAACACAGAGAGAGCTCACATCATGATAAAACACACAGAGAGAGGTCTCAACATGATAGAACACACAGAGAGGTCTCATCATGATAGAACACAGAGAGAGTTCTCATCATGATAAAACACACAGATAGAGGTCTCAACATGACAGAACACACAGAGAGGTCTCATCATGATAGAACACACAGAGAGATGTCTCAACATGATAGAACACACAGCGAGAGGTCTCATCATGATAGAACACACAGAGAGAGGTCTCAACACAATAAAACACACAGAGAGAGGTCTCAACATGATAGAACACACAGAGAGAGGTCTCATCATGATAGAACACAGAGAGAGAGGTCTCAACACAATACAACACACAGAGAGAGGTCTCAACATGATAGAACACACAGAGAGAGGTCTCATCATGGTAGAACACACACAGAGAGGTCTTATCATGATAGAACACACAGAGAGAGGTCTCATCATGATAAAACACACAGACAGAGGTCTCATCACGATGGAACACACATAGAGAGGTCTCAACATGATAGAACACACAGAGAAAGGTCTCAACATGATAGAACACACAGAGAGAGTCTCATCATGGTAGAACACACAGAGAGGTCTTATCATGATAGAACACACAGAGAGAGGTCTCATCATGATAAAACACACAGACAGAGGTCTCATCACAATAGAACACACATAGAGAGGTCTCAACATGATAGAACACACAGAGAAAGGTCTC
Organism: Oncorhynchus kisutch; assembly: GCF_002021735.2. Taxonomy (NCBI): domain Eukaryota; kingdom Metazoa; phylum Chordata; class Actinopteri; order Salmoniformes; family Salmonidae; genus Oncorhynchus; species Oncorhynchus kisutch. The sequence goes on along the minus strand of NW_022265836.1, from coordinate 291,172 downwards.
ATCATGATAGAACACACAGAGAGAGGTCTCAACACAATAAAACACACAGAGAGAGGTCTCAACATGATAGAACACACCGAGAGAGGTCTCATCATGATAGAACACACAGAGAGGTCTCAACACAATAAAACACACCGAGAGAGGTCTCAACATGATAGAACACACAGAGAGAGGTCTCATCATGGTAGAACACACAGAGAGGTATTATCATGATAGAACACACAGAGAGAGGTCTCATCAAGATAGAACACACAGAGAGAGGTCTCATCATGATATAACACACAGAGAGAGGTCTCATCATGATAGAACACACAGAGAGAGGTCTCATCATGATAGAACACACAGAGAGAGGTCTCAACATGATAGAATACACAGAGAGATGTCTCAACATGATAGAACACACAGAGAGATGTCTCAACATGATAGAACACACAGAGAGAGGTCTCAACATGATAGAACACACAGAGAGATGTCTCAACATGATAGAATACACAGGGAGAGGTCTCAACATGATAGAACACACACACAGAGGTCTCATCATGATAGAACACACAGAGAGAGGTCTCATCATGATAGAACACACAGAGAGAGATCTCATCATGATAGAACACACAGAGAGAGGTCTCAACATGATAGAACACACAGAGAGAGGTCTCATCATGATAGAACACACAGAGAGAGATCTCATCATGATAGAACACACAGAGAGAGGTCTCAACATGTCTGCCATTATTACAACAGGTATGAAACAACAGCTCTCCTTTAACAAGTAATAGTAAATTCACCATTCAGAACCGTTGCAGTCATGTCTGTGGATATGTATGTACACACAATGCCATGTGAATGGTAAGGCTGAAGTTATAGATGACCCTGTAATATCCCCTCTCTCTGTGGAACGTACTATTTGCACTTGTCACTTCCAATGGCTACAAACTGACTACGAGCAACAGTCTCTGTTTTACCTTATAAACTAAAACCCATTATACTGTATATCACTTAGAGGAAACAGCAGCGATGCAATATGCTGGAGTCAGATTCACCATTTGGTGTTGGAGAGGAGGAAGAGCAGGTTGAGAGCCCCCTGGGTGAGAGAGAGAGGAGGGAGGGGGAGAGAGAGGAGTGAGAGAGAGAGAGAGAGAGAGAGAGAGGGGGGGGAGAGAGAGAAGAGAGGGGGGAGAGAGAGAGAGGAGAGAGAGAGAGAGAGAGGAGAGAGGGGGGAGAGAGAGGAGAGAGAGGAGAGAGGGGGGGATCGAGAGGAGAGAGAGAGGAGAGAAAACACACTCTAGTGATGGCCAAGCAGGTTGAGAGCCCCCTAGGTGAGAGAGAGAGGAGAGAGGGGGGAGAGAGAGGAGTGAGAGAGAGAGAGAGAGAGGGGGAGAGAGAGAAGAGAGGGGGAGAGAGAGAGAGAGAGGAGAGAGAGAGAGAGAGGAGAGAGAGAGAGAGGAGAGATGGGGAGAGAGAGAAGAGAGAGAGGAGAGAAAACACACTCTAGTGATGGCCAAGCAGGTTGAGAGCCCCCTGGGTGAGAGAGAGAGGAGAGAGGGGGGAGAGAGAGGAGTGAGAGAGAGAGAGAGAGAGAGAGAGGGGAGGAGAGAGGGGGGAGAGAGGGGGAGAAGTGGGGAGAGAGAGAGAGAGGAGAGAGGAGAGAAAGCCCACTCTAGTGATGGGCCAAGCAGGTTGAGAGCTCCCTGGGTGACAGTGGGGAGAGAGAGAGAGAGGAGAGAGGAGAGAAAACACACTCTAGTGATGGCCAAGCAGGTTGAGAGCCCCCTGGGTGAGAGAGAGAGGAGAGAGGGGGGAGAGAGAGGAGAGAAAACACACTCTAGTGATGGGCCAAGCAGGTTGAGAGCCCCCTGGTGAGAGTGGGGAGAGAGAGGAGAGAGAGAGGAGAGAAAACACACTCTAGTGATGGGCCAAGCAGGTTGAGAGCTCCCTGGGTGAGAGTGGGGAGAGAGAGGAGAGAGAGAGGAGAGAAAACACACTCTAGTGATGGGCCAAGCAGGTTGAGAGCTCCCTGGGTGAGAGTGGGGAGAGAGAGGAGAGAGAGAGGAGAGAAAACACACTCTAGTGATGGGCCAAGCAGGTTGAGAGCCCCCTGGGTGAGAGAGAGAGGAGAGAGAGAGAGAGGAGAGAGGAGAGAAAGCCCACTCTAGTGATGGGCCAAGCAGGTTGAGAGCCCCCTGGGTGAGAGTGGGGAGAGAGAGGAGAGAGAGAGGAGAGAAAGCCCACTCTAGTGATGGGCCAAGCAGGTTGAGAGCTCCCTGGGTGAGAGTGGGGAGAGAGAGGAGAGAGAGAGAGAGAGAGAGAGAGAGAGAGAGAGAGAGAGAGAGAGAGAAAACACACTCTAGTGATGGGCCAAGCAGGTTGAGAGCTCCTGGGTGAGAGTGGGGAGAGAGAGGAGAGAGAGAGAGAGAGAGAGAAAACACACTCTAGTGATGGGCCAAGCAGGTTGAGAGCTCCCTGGGTGAGAGTGGGGAGAGAGAGGAGAGAGAGAGAGAGAGAGAGAGAGAGAGAGAGAGAAAGCCCACTCTAGTGATGGGCCAAGCAGGTTGAGAGCTCCCTGGGTGAGAGTGGGGAGAGGGAAGCACAAACTGCAGAACAGAAGCAGTCTGAGATTCATAGAGTACGTCTGTGTCTTCCGGCTCTCTAATGGTCGGGGGTTCAGTGCAGACCCATGCTGGGATTCAATGAGCTCACACTGCTTTTACTATTCATCATCTCCCTCCCTCTCTCTCTCTCTCCCTCTCTCTCTCTCTCTCTCTCTCTCTCTCTCTCTCTCTCTCTCTGCCTCTTTCTTCCTTTCCCCCACCCTCTTCCTCCATCCCTTCCCAACTCTCTCTCTTGCTCTCCATCCTCCCTCTCTCTCTCCCCACTGCATCCCTCTGTCATCCTAGGATGTTCATGAGTTTATGGATTGCTGCACAGGGCTTCTTTCCGAGGGAGACTAAATCATTTCCCAGCACTGTGTGGAATATCGGTGAGAGAGAGAGAGGGGAGGAGAGAGGGGGGGAGAGTGGGGAGAGAGAGAGAGAGGAGAGAGGAGAGAAAGCCCACTCTAGTGATGGGCCAAGCAGGTTGAGAGCTCCCTGGGTGAGAGTGGGGAGAGAGAGAGAGAGAGGAGAGAGGAGAGAAAGCCCACTCTAGTGATGGGCCAAGCAGGTTGAGAGCTCCCTGGGTGAGAGTGGGGAGAGAGAGAGAGAGAGAGGAGAGAAAACACACTCTAGTGATGGGCCAAGCAGGTTGAGAGCTCCCTGGGTGAGAGTGGGGAGAGAGAGAAAGAGGAGAGAGGAGAGAAAACACACTCTAGTGATGGGCCAAGCAGGTTGAGAGCTCCCTGGGTGAGAGTGGGGAGAGAGAGGAGAGAGAGAGGAGAGAAAACACACTCTAGTGATGGGCCAAGCAGGTTGAGAGCCCCCTGGGTGAGAGTGGGGAGAGAGAGGAGAGAGAGAGGAGAGAAAACACACTCTAGTGATGGGCCAAGCAGGTTGAGAGCCCCCTGGGTGAGAGTGGGGAGAGAGAGGAGAGAGAGAGGAGAGAAAACACACTCTAGTGATGGGCCAAGCAGGTTGAGAGCTCCCTGGGTGAGAGTGGGGAGAGAGAGGAGAGAGAGAGGAGAGAAAACACACTCTAGTGATGCGCCAAGCAGGTTGAGAGCCCCCTGGGTGAGAGAGAGAGGAGAGAGAGAGAGAGGAGAGAGGAGAGAAAGCCCACTCTAGTGATGGGCCAAGCAGGTTGAGAGCCCCCTGGGTGAGAGTGGGGAGAGAGAGGAGAGAGAGAGGAGAGAAAGCCCACTCTAGTGATGGGCCAAGCAGGTTGAGAGCTCCCTGGGTGAGAGTGGGGAGAGAGAGGAGAGAGAGAGAGAGAGAGAGAGAGAGAGAGAGAGAGAGAGAGAGAGAGAGAGAGAGAAAACACACTCTAGTGATGGGCCAAGCAGGTTGAGAGCTCCCTGGGTGAGAGTGGGGAGAGAGAGGAGAGAGAGAGAGAGAGAGAGAGAGAGAGAGAGAGAGAAAACACACTCTAGTGATGGGCCAAGCAGGTTGAGAGCTCCCTGGTTGAGAGTGGGGAGAGAGAGGATAGAGAGAGAGAGAGAGAGAGAGAGAGAGAGAGAGAGAAAGCCCACTCTAGTGATGGGCCAAGCAGGTTGAGAGCTCCCTGGGTGAGAGTGGGGAGAGGGAAGCACAAACTGCAGAACAGAAGCAGTCTGAGATTCATACAGTACGTCTGTGTCTTCCGGCTCTCTAACGGTCGGGGGTTCAGTGCAGACCCATGCTGGGATTCAATGAGCTCACACTGCTTTTACTATTCATCATCTCCCTCTCTCTCTCTCTCTCTCTCTCTCTCTCTCTCTCTCTCTCTCTCTCTCTCTCTCTGCCTCTTTCTTCCTTTCCCCCACCCTCTTCCTCCATCCCTTCCCAACTCTCTCTCTTGCTCTCCATCCTCCCTCTCTCTCTCCCCACTGCATCCCTCTGTCATCTAAGGATGTTCATGAGTTTATGGATTGCTGCACAGGGCTTCTTTCCGAGGGAGACTAAATCATTTCCCAGCACTGTGTGGAATATCGGTTGAGGAGGATCAGAGAGAAATTCAAAACAGGTAGTTTGTTGTGGTCCCTCCTCTCCATACAAGAGAAAGGTTCACCTGAGCAGTATATACAGCATCAATAAAGACAACAATATTAGAGCCAAAGTATTCCTGTTTCACAACTCCTGAGCATGGTCTGCAGCATTTTCAGACTGTTCTGTCAACACCAGTGAACCGACAGGAAGTCAACACCTGTGAACTGACAGGAAGTCAACACCAGTGAACTGACAGGAAATCAACACCAGTGAACTGGCAGGAAGTCAACACCAGTGAACTGACAGGAAGTCAACACCAGTTAACTGACAGGAAGTCAACACCAGTGACCTGACAGGAAGTCAACACCAGTGAACTGACAGGAAGTCAACACCAGTGAACTGACAGGAAGTCAACACCAGTGAACTGACAGGAAGTCAACACCAGTGAACTGACAGGAAGTCAACACCAGTGATCAGAGATATTCTTCTTCTATTGGGCATTTCAGAGACTCGTTCACCTAATAGACGTGTAACCAGTGATTTGATAGATATCTATTTGGACACTTCCTGTACACGGTGGTTGTTTAGCACCAAAACCGATGTGTGTGTATCTTTGGGGCAAAACAGGCTAAGAATCATGGGGTTATTAATATGTCAACTATATTGTTCTCCAAATGTCCCTTGAAAACACAAGTACATTTGCACAATCATGACATTGTTGCAGTTGTTAGTTAGCTAGATAACGAATTTTAGCCATATTTTCATAGATATGGTATCAGTACAAATAACTCAAAACAAGACATGGCATCAATAACAAGATACAACTAACTGAAACGAGCCACCTACGATTCCCCACCATGGCAGCTTCTTGTCATTGATGCTAGCTATCTGACCAATCAGAATTAGTAAGTCCACACAGCCTCCTGACCCCTCATTTACGTGACAGTGTCAGGCAACCTGTCCATAGCCAACTGAATATATTTAAATATCATCAAACGCCTAAATAACCATATACCAGCCTGCAGAATGTCTCTCTCTCTCTCTCTCTCTCTCTCTCTCTCTCTCTCTCTCTCTCTCTCTCTCTCTCTCTCTCTCTCTCTCCCTCCCTCCCTCTCTCTCTCTCTCTCTCTCTCTCTCTCTCTCTCTCTCTCTCTCTCTCCCTCTCTCTCTCTCTCTCTCTCTCTCTCTCTCTCTCTCTCTCTCTCTCTCTCTCTCTCTCTCTCTCTCTCTCTCTCTCTCTCTCTCTCTCCCTCCCTCCCTCCCTCTCTCTCTCTCTCTCTCTATATATATATATAGGGGCAACGCTGACAGTTGTGTTATTGGATTCTGAACGGAACAAACTGACCAAATGGGAGAGAGATCACTCTGGTGGTTATCTGTAGAGAGAAGAGGAGACTGTGGATGGCATCATGACTCTGTAGAGGGAAGAGGAGACTGGGGGTGGCATCATGACTCTGTAGAGAGAAGAAGAGACTGGGGATGGCATCATGACTCTGTAGAGAGAAGAAGAGACTGGGGATGGCATCATGACTCTGTAGAGAGAAGAAGAGACTGGGGATGGCATCATGACTCTGTAGAGAGAAGAAGAGACTGGGGATGGCATCATGACTCTGTAGAGAGAAGAAGAGACTGGGGATGGCATCATGACTCTGTAGAGAGAAGAAGAGACTGGGGATGGCATCATGACTCTGTAGAGAGAAGAGGAGACTGGGGATGGCATCATGACTCTGTAGAGAGAAGAAGAGACTGGGGATGGCATCATGACTCTGTAGAGAGAAGGGGATGATAAATATTGGGGCAGATGACACCACTACAGACACAGTCGGGCGGAGCCTGAGGGACCTAATGGCACCACTACAGACACAGTCGGGCGGAGCCTGAGGGACCTAATGACACCACTACAGACACAGTGGGGCGGAGCCTGAGGGACCTAATGACACCACTACAGACACAGTGGGGCGGAGCCTGAGGGACCTAATGACACCACTACAGACACAGTGGGGACCAGAGCGTGAGGCGAGGCAGCGAGGGTACAGGGACACCCACTACCATTTCTTCAGAGCCCCAGAGGACACCGGAGCTGTAGAGCCGTACATAAATCTTCATAAGCATTTTAATAACTCAATCTGAAGCCAGGCACAATATTTATCATGTTCGTGGTTGCTTAAATAAACAAATGGAAGGATGTGTAGGATGTGGAAGGTACAGAATACAAAGGGGAAAATTGGGATATTTGTGTCGGTATTGTTTAATGATCTTTGTGTGTCTTTCTGTATGAAGTGGTAACTGTATGGGGTCACAGACCGTGCAATACACATAGTGTAAAATAAATAGATTATATTTACATTATATTATATTATATTATATTTACATATATAACATAGTGTAGAAGATACAGCAAGTATGTTAGAACTAATGTCCTGCTACTGGAGCTTCAGCCAACAGAAAGACATTTAAGAGCAACAGTAAAACACTGACAATGCCATTAAAAAAATCGGTTGTAAAAGAGGTGTTTTTCTGTTGTCTTTTTTAAATGATTACATTTTGTTAAGGTGAAACATTTTGGGGAAACCAATTGAGACCGTGTTCCCCCCCAGTAGTTTAATAGAAACAGGAACGGGAGAAAGAACCCTGCACACTACACACTATAAAGAGCACACTAAACACTATAAAGAGCACACTAGACCGTGTTCCCCCCCCAGTAGTTTAATAGAAACAGGAACGGGAGAAAGAACCCTGCACACTAAACACTATAAAGAGCACACTAGACCGTGTTCCCCCCCAGTAGTTTAATAGAAACAGGAACGGGAGAAAGAACCCTGCACACTACACACTATAAAGAGCACACTAAACACTATAAAGAGCACACTAGACCGTGTTCCCCCCCAGTAGTTTAATAGAAACAGGAACGGGAGAAAGAACCCTGCACACTAAACACTATAAAGAGCACACTAGACCGTGTTCCCCCCCAGTAGTTTAATAGAAACAGGAACGGGAGAAAGAACCCTGAAGGTTCTTCATTATTTTGTGTTCATGGTGCAGTAAGCATGGAAACATCCCTACACTTTCAGTCCAAACACTACGCACTATAAAGAGCACACTACGCACTATAAAGAGCACACTACGCACTATAAAGAGCACACTACGCACTATAAAGAGTACTACACTACACACTATAAAGAGCACACTACGCACTATAAAGATCACACTACGCACTATAAAGAGCACACTACGCACTATAAAGAGCACACTACGCACTATAAAGAGCACACTACGCACTATAAAGAGCACACTACACACTATAAAGACCACACTACGCACTATAAAGAGCACACTACACACTATAAAGACCACACTACGCACTATAAAGAGTACTACACTACACACTATAAAGAGCACACTACGCACTATAAAGAGCACACTACGCACTATAAAGAGCACACTACGCACTATAAAGAGCACACTACGCACTATAAAGAGCACACTACACACTATAAAGAGCACACTACACACTATAAAGAGTACTACACTACACACGATAAAGACCACACTACGCACTATAAAGAGCACACTCCACACTATAAAGAGTACTATACTACGCACTATAAAGAGCACACTACGCACTATAAAGAGCACACTACGCACTATAAAGAGCACACTACACACTATAAAGAGCACACTACACACTATAAAGACCACACTACACACGATAAAGAGCACACTACACACTATAAAGAGCACACTACACACTATAAAGACCACACTACGCACTATAAAGAGCACACTACGCACTATAAAGAGCACACTACACACTATAAAGAGCACACTACACACTATAAAGAGTACTACACTACACACTATAAAGAGCACACTACACACTATAAAGAGTACTACACTACACACTATAAAGACCACACTATAAAGAGCACACTACACACTATAAAGAGCACAATACACACTATAAAGAGTACTACACTACACACTATAAAGACCACACTACACACTATAAAGAGCACACTACACACTATAAAGAGCACACTACACACTATAAAGAGTACTACACTACACACTATAAAGAGTACTACACTACACACTATAAAGAGTACTACACTACACACTATAAAGAGCACACTACACACGATAAAGAGCACCACACTATAAAGAGCACACTACGCACTATAACGAGTACTACACTACACACTATAAAGACCAAACTACACACTATAAAGAGCACACTACACACTATAAAGAGCACACTACACACTATAAAGAGTACTACACTACACACTATAAAGAGTACTACACTACACACTATAAAGAGCACACTACACACTATAAAGAGCACTACACTATAAAGAGTACTACACTACACACGATAAAGACCACACTACACACTATAAAGAGTACTACACTACACACTATAAAGAGCACACTACACACTATAAAGAGCACACTACACACTATAAAGAGCACACTACACACTATAAAGACCACACTACGCACTATAAAGACCACACTACACACTATAAAGAGCACACTACACACTATAAAGAGTACTACACTACACACTATAAAGAGCACACTACACACTATAAAGAGTACTACACTACACACGATAAAGACCACACTACACACTATAAAGAGCACACTACACACTATAAAGAGTACTACACTACACACTATAAAGAGTACTACACTACACACTATAAAGAGCACACTACACACTATAAAGAGCACACTACACACTATAAAGACCACACTACACACTATAAAGAGCACACTACACACTATAAAGAGTACTACACTACACACTATAAAGAGCACACTACACACGATAAAGACCACACTACACACTGTAAAGACCACACTACACACTATAAAGACCACATTACACACTATAAAGACCACACTACACACTGTGTATGGTGTATGATGTATGATGTATGGTGTATGGTGTATGGTGTATGGTGTATGGTGTATGGTTATGATGTATGAAGGTTGATCATGAATATGATGTATATGATGAATATGATTATGATGCATGCCTAATTCCATACATCTCTCCACTCTCTAGAAATAGAAGGAAGTCATTGTATTATTCTCTATGAAATAGAAGGAAGTCATTGTATTATTCTCTATGATATGAAGGAAGTCATTGTATTATTCTCTAGAAATAGAAGGAAGTCATTGTATTATTCTCTATGATATGAAGGAAGTCATTGTATTATTCTCTAGAAATAGAAGGAAGTCATTGTATTATTCTCTATGAAACAGAAGGAAGTCATTGTATTATTCTCTATGAAACAGAAGGAAGTCGTTGTATTATTCTCTATGAAATAGAAGGAAGTCGTTGTATTATTCTCTATGAAACAGAAGGAAGTCATTGTATTATTCTCTATGAAATAGAAGGAAGTCGTTGTATTATTCTCTATGAAACAGAAGGAAGTCATTGTATTATTCTCTATGAAACAGAAGGAAGTCGTTGTATTATTCTCTATGATATGAAGGTGTATAAAAGTGTTCAGAACAGACACTGCAGTCTGACAAAGGAATGAATCTTTGTACTGTACGTGCCCTTAGATCCTAAATCCTCAGGGTTTGACTGAGGGAACCCAAAATCTATCATGATCTGTTAGACTACTCAGATAGGGAACACAGCATTACACAACGGATGTGTGTTCACAGACATTAACTGAAAGGAGAAATTGCATCTTGAACTTTAGGAACCTCAAACCAATTCTATATTTATTTTTTAAAGCTAGGAGAGTTATGCTAATTTCACTAAGGTATTCTGTGACCAATCAGTACTTAGTCGTACTGCACACAATATGCAGGATACGGCCTAGTTGAGGTAATCTAATATTCCTCAAACACACTGAAAAATATAGACAGGAGAAGTGATTATCTGAACTGTTCTCAATACTGAGCACCTGAGCGTGACATTATTGGTCAATAGGCTTTTCCAGTACCGCAAGTAGAATCAGTACCACAAGTAGCATCAGTACCACAAGTAGCATCAGTACCACAAGTAGCATCAGTACCACAAGTAGCATCAGTACCACAAGTAGCATCAGTACCACAAGTAGAATCAGTACCACAAGTAGCATCAAACACAAATCTTGGGACTACGGACAGTTGTGGGGTCCCCGTGGGTATAGACAGAGAGAGAGGGTGAGAGAGTGAGAGAGAGACACACAGAGACACAGAGAGAGAGGGTGAGAGAGTAAGAGAGAGACACACAGAGACACAGAGAGTGAGGGTGAGAGAGTGAGAGAGAGACACACAGAGACACCGAGAGTGAGGGTGAGAGAGTGAGAGAGAGACACACAGAGACACAGAGAGTGAGCGAGAGAGACCGAAAAAGAGAGTAAACGTTCGAGAGAGAGAGAGAAAGAGAGAAAGAGAGAAAGAGACAGAGACAAAGAGACAGAGACAAAGAGACAGAGCAAGCGCTTGAGAGTGAGAGCGAGATAGAGAGAGAATGAGAGAGAGAGAGCGAGCGAGCGACAGACAGACAGACAGAGAGCGAGCGACAGACAGACAGAGAGCGAGCGACAGACAGAGAGAGAGAGAGCGACAGACAGACAGACAGACAGACAGACAGAGAGTGAGCGAGCGACAGACAGAGAGAGAGAGCGACAGACAGAGACAGACAGAGACAGACAGACAGAGTGACAGACAGACAGACAGAGAGAGAGAGAGAGCGACAGACAGACAGACAGACAGACAGACAAACAGAGACAGACAGACAGACAGCTGGTCAGTGGTTGAAAGGTAATTCAGTGCCACAGGGAAGAGGGGTTCTGGTTGTGCTGTTCGACTCCCCAGCTGTAATGAGGCTGAGATTAAACCAGCACAACCTGACATGAGGAAAACACATTACTTGCAAGACTTAAATCTGCGTCGCAAATGGAACACTACTTCCTATATAGTGCACTACTTTTGACCATAGCCTTTATGGACCCTGGTCAAAAGTAGTGCACTATAAAGGGAATAGGGGTGCCATTTGGGATGCACCCTACACTTTTCACAGAGAATGATCTCATAATTAAAACATATAGCCCAAAGACAGAACAGGAGGTTTGTGTTGGATTGTGTTTAAAGGAAGAACATATCACAATGAGACAGTTTTACAGGATTTCATTTTGGAATCTTTATTCATATTTTGTCTCTCAGAAATACAAGTATGTGGTATATAAAGGACTGAAACAGGCTCTGATATGTTGTAGGTTAAACTACTACTGTGCATTAGAGACAATGTTGTTGAGCGTGTTGTATGATGGGAGAGCATTGTACACTACCCTTTCAAATGTTTTAGGGTCACTTAGAAATGTCCTTGTTTTTGAAAGAAAGGCACATTTTCTTTTGTCCATCAAAATAACATAAAATGTATCAGAAATACAGTGTAGAAATTGGTAATGTTGTAAATGACTATTGCAGCTGGAAATGGCTGATTTGTTATGGAATATCTACATAGGTGTACAGAGGCCCATTATCAGCAACCATCACTCCTGTGTTCCAATGGCACGTTGTGTTAGCTAATCCAAGTTTATCATGTTGTTGTCCTGATTAAATAATCAATTAAACTGGCCTTCTTTAGACTAGTTGAGTATCTGGAGCATCAGCATTTGTGGGTTCGATTACAGGCTCAAAATGGCCAGCAACAAAGAACTTTCTTCTGAAACTCGTCAGTCTATTCTTGTTCTGATAAATGAAGGCTATTCCATGCGAGAAATTGCCAAGATATTGAACTTCATTACAGTGTCTAGTTTGAGAAACAGATGCCTCACAAGTCCTCAACTGGCAGCTCTATTAAATAGTACCCGCAAAAACACCAGTCTCAACGTCAACAGTGAAGAGATAACTCCGGGATGCTGACCTTCTAGGCAGAGTTCCTCTGTCCAGTGTCTCTGTTCTTTTTCCCATCTTAATCATTTATTTTTATTGGCCAGTCTGAGATATGGCCTTTTCTTTGCAACTCTGCCTAGAAGACCAGCATCCCGGAGTCACCTCGTCACTGTTGACATTGACACTGGTGTTTCGCGGGTACTATTTAATGAAGCTGCCAGTTGAGGAATCTGTTTCTCAAACTAGACACTCTAATGTACTTGTCCTCTTGCTCAGTTGTGCACCGGTGCCTCCCACTCCTCTTTCTATTCTGGTTAGAGCCAGTTTGTGCTTTTCTGTGAAGGGAGTAGTACACAGCGTTGTACGAGATCTTCAGTTTCTTGGACATTTTCTTGGAAATGTGTCACATAGTTACAATTATTATTAGAGAGTAGGTGCCAAACTATTCTTGTTACTTAGTATTGTTTGTTTGTTTAGCTGAAAACAAGATGGTGCATCTCATGAGATTTCATTCTGCAAAATATCTAATAAATAAGTAAACATTGATGTAATTTAAAAGCCAAAAATTAAATACTGATCTCAAACCATAATCTGTTTTATTCTGCTCTTAGTATGTCTCTTCTAAAAGGTTATATCCTGTTTCTGACAACACCTGGATGTAATCCTGTTTCTGACAACACCTGGATGTAATCCTGTGTCTGACAGCACCTGGATGTAATCCTGTTTCTGACAACACCTGGATCTAATCCTGTTTCTGACAACACCTGGATCTGATCCTGTTTCTGACAACACCTGGATCTAATCTTGTTTCTGACAACACCTGGATCTAATCCTGTTTCTGACAACACCTGGATGTAATCCTGTATCTGACAACACCTGGATGTAATCCTGTTTCTGACAGCACCTGGATGTAATCCTGTTTCTGACAACACCTGGATCTAATCCTGGTTCTGACAGCACCTGGATGTAATCCTGTTTCTGACAACACCTGGATGTAATCCTGTATCTGACAACACCGGTATATAATCCTGTTTCTGACAACACCTGGATGTAATCCTGTTTCTGACAACACCTGGATGTAATCCTGTTTTTGACAACACCTGGATGTAATCCTGTTTCTGACAACACCTGGATCTGATCCTGTTTCTGACAACACCTGGATCTAATCTTGTTTCTGACAACACCTGGATCTAATCCTGTTTCTGACAACACCTGGATGTAATCCTGTATCTGACAACACCTGGATGTAATCCTGTTTCTGACAACACCTGGATCTAATCCTGTTTCTGACAACACCTGGATGTAATCCTGTTTCTGACAACACCTGGATCTAATCCTGTTTCTGACAACACCTGGATCTAATCCTGTTTCTGACAGCACCTGGATGTAATCCTGTTTCTGACAACACCTGGATCTAATCCTGTTTCTGACAACCCCTGGATCTGATCCTGTTTCTGACAACACCTGGATCTAATCTTGTTTCTGACAACACCTGGATCTAATCCTGTTTCTGACAACACCTGGATGTAATCCTGTATCTGACAACACCTGGATGTAATCCTGTTTCTGACAACACCTGGATCTGATCCTGTTTCTGACAACACCTGGATGTAATCCTGTATCTGACAACACCTGGATGTAATCCTGTTTCTGACAACACCTGGATGTAATCCTGTTTCTGACAACACCTGGATCTAATCCTGTATCTGACAACACCTGGATGTACAGTACACTGTTCTATTGTAAGGAAGGTTGGATAGACAGTCTAAAAATGGTACACTGTTCTATTGTAAGGAAGGTTGGATAGACAGTCTAAAAATGGCAGCCTAAATAAACAAGTGATACTTTGTGAGCACAGTGTGCAAAACGTTCTTCCCTATGAGCCAATCAATAATGTTTTAAGTTTTGTTTCCCTCGTGCATATAGGTATGCAGTTAGATGTTGTATTCAGGGAGCCTTCCGGAAGGGCCCTAAAGCTAGCCCATAATTTACTGTCATGGTGAACAAGATCCCGTATGATAGATTAATGATGCTCATCTTCGCTGGAGCAGCCAGCTCTTCCATGCAGCTCAGTGTACCCTATAGAGCCATAGATAGCCTAAAGGCTAGGTACGAGAGATTCATTAAATAGCTAGCTGAGCCTGGTCCCAGATTTGTTTAGGCTGTACATTCAATTCCTGCTACATAGTCAACTCCAAATACCTTGGTCCTTACATTCCCTCTATAAACACCTTGGTCCTTACATTCCCTCTATAAACACCTTGGTCCTTACATTCCCTCTATAAACACCTTGGTCCTAACATTCCTTTAATAAATACCTTGGTCCTAACATTCCTTTAATAAATACCTTGGTCCTAACATTCCCTCTATAAACACCTTGGTCCTAACATTCCCTCTATAAACACCTTGGTCCTAACATTCCTTTAATAAATACCTTGGTCCTAACATTCCCTCTATAAATACCTTGGTCCTAACATTCCCTCTATAAATACCTTGGTCCTAACATTCCCTCTATAAACACCTTGTTCCTAACATTCCCTCTATAAACACCTTGGTCCTAACATTCCCTCTATAAACACCTTGGTCCTAACATTCCTTTAATAAATACCTTGGTCCTAACATTCCCTCTATAAACACCTTGGTCCTAACATTCCTTTAATAAATACCTTGGTCCTAACATTCCCTCTATAAATACCTTGGTCCTTACATTCCTTTAATAAATACCTTGGTCCTTACATTCCTTTAATAAATACCTTGGTCCTAACATTCCCTCTATAAATACCTTGGTCCTTACATTCCTTTAATAAATACCTTGGTCCTTACATTCCTTTAATAAATACCTTGGTCCTAACATTCCCTCTATAAACACCTTGGTCCAAACATTCCCTCTATAAACACCTTGGTCCTAACATTCCATCTATAAACACCTTGGTCCTAACATTCCATCTATAAACACCTTGGTCCTAACATTCCATCTATAAACACCTTGGTCCTAACATTCCCTCTATAAACACCTTGGTCCTAACATTCCTTTAATAAATACCTTGTTCCTAACATTCCCTCTATAAACACCTTGGTCCAAACATTCCCTCTATAAACACCTTGGTCCTAACATTCCATCTATAAACACCTTGGTCCTAACATTCCATCTATAAACACCTTGGTCCTAACATTCCATCTATAAACACCTTGATAGTTCCTCAGATTACTACGGTCATAGTTCCTCAGATTACTACGCCGATAGTTCCTCAGATTACTACGGTGATAGTTCCTCAGATTACTACGGGGATAGTTCCTCAGATTACTACGGTGATAGTTCCTCAGATTACTACGGTGATAGCTCCTCAGATTACTACGGTGATAGCTCCTCAGATTACTACGTTGATAGTTCGTCAGATTACGCTGAGGTAGGTGCAATCCCAATATAAATATATTTAGGCTGTCATCTGTACCAACCAACACTTATATACCCTCCTGACGTCTAGGCTGTCATCTGTACCAGCCAACCCTATACCCTCCTGATGTCTAGGCTGTCATCTGTACCAGCCAACCCTATACCCTCCTGATGTCTAGGCTGTCATCTGTACCAGCCAACCCTATACCCTCCTGATGTCTAGGCTGTCATCTGTACCAGCCAACCCTATACCCTCCTGATGTCTAGGCTGTCATCTGTACCAGCCAACCCTATACCCTCCTGATGTCTAGGCTGTCATCTGTACCAGCCAACCCTTATACACCCTCCTGATGTATAGGCTGTCATCTGTACCAGCCAACCCTTATACACCCTCCTGATGTCTAGGCTGTCATCTGTACCAGCCAACCCTATACCCTCCTGATGTCTAGGCTGTCATCTGTACCAGCCAACCCTTATACACCCTCCTGATGTCTAGGCTGTCATCTGTACCAGCCATCCCTATACCCTCCTGATGTCTAGGCTGTCATCTGTACCAGCCATCCCTATACCCTCCTGATGTCTAGGCTGTCATCTGTACCAGCCATCCCTATACCCTCCTGATGTCTAGGCTGTCATCTGTACCAGCCAACCCTATACCCTCCTGATGTCTAGGCTGTCATCTGTACCAGCCAACCCTATACCCTCCTGATGTCTAGGCTGTCATCTGTACCAGCCATCCCTATACCCTCCTGCAGTAAATGCCTGGATGTATCGTGACGCCACACTTCACTGCTACCAAAGGTTTTACATTTCCCACAAAACACACGGCGAAAGGTGGAGGATTGGCAATAATGTAAAACCCTAGTCTAATCCACTGGGGAAATACAGGACTGTTTTCCAGCCAGCATTATGACAGAATGCTAGTCGAGATAGAATAGGGAAATAAAAATCTTCATTTCTTATTAATCCTACATCCACAGGCTATTCCGTAATAATATAGGCTTCTTCATGCAAGGCAAATAACAGGCATGTACTGTGTGTTTTCACAGTGCTTTATTGGAATGAATAGAGATGGTTTCCCTCGCTGTATATTTAGATGGACATTTTCTCTCTCTCTCTCTCTCTCTCTCTCTCTCTCTCTCTCTCTCTCTCTCTCTCTCCTCTCTCTCTCTCTCTCTCCTCTCTCTCTCTCTCTCTCTTTCTCTCTCTCTCTCTCTCTCTCTCTCTCTCCCTCCTCTCTCTCCTCTCTCTCTCTCTCTCTCCTCTCTCTCCTCTCTCTCTCTCCTCTCTCTCTCTCTCACCTCTCTCTCTCTCTCTCTCTCTCTCTCCCTCTCACTCTCCCTCTCCCTCTCTCTCTCTCTCTCTCTCTCTCTCTCTCTCTCTCTCTCTCTCTCTCTAGATAGCTACAACACATAGTCTATATTTCCATCTCTCTGTCCAACTCTCTCCCATTTCTCCATCTATCTCCATCCATGTCCCAGGTATCCACAGGCTTGTTATTATGTCCAGACATACACCACAGAACATGACTTAGTGGCTCCGCTCCAGATCTGTGTGAATAAGTGAGAGCTGCTGTTCTGACTTCCTGGGCCCTGCTTCAGACCAGGACAGCGTCAATGGACGACTCAATGAAATATTGCAATAGTCCGTCCCACATAACCCAATGTATTTCCTAATTTCTGCAATATATTGGGTGCCAATACATGTATTACATTAGCAGAAATACTGTTCTATCATGTTCTTCCATTTTGCTGTAACTAGCATGTAACTAGCATGTATTATCCCTGTAACTAGCATGTAACATCCCTGTAACTAGCATGTATTATCCCTGTAACTAGCATGTATTATCCCTGTAACTAGCATGTATTATCCCTGTAACTAGCATGTGTTATCTCTGTAACTAGCATGTGTTATCCCTGTAACTAGCATGTATTATCCCTGTAACTAGCATGTATTATCCCTGTAACTAGCATGTAACTAGCATGTGTTATCCCTGTAACTAGAATGTATTATCCCTGTAACTAGCATGTAACTAGCATGTATTATCCCTGTAACTAGCATGTAACTAGCATGTGTTATCCCTGTAACTAGCATGTATTATCCATGTAACTAGCATGTATTATCCCTGTAACTAGCATGTAGCTAGCATGTGTTATCCCTGTAACTAGCATGTATTATCCCTGTAACTAGCATGTGTTATCCCTGTAACTAGCATGTAACTAGCATGTATTATCTCTGTAACTAGCATGTATTATCCATGTAACTAGCATGTGTTATCCCTGTAACTAGCATGTATTATCCCTGTAACTAGCATGTAACTAGCATGTATTATCTCTGTAACTAGCATGTATTATCCATGTAACTAGCATGTATTATCTCTGTAACTAGCATATATTATCCATGTAACTAGCATGTGTTATCCCTGTAACTAGCATGTATTATCCCTGTAACTAGCATGTAACTAGCATGTATTATCTCTGTAACTAGCATGTGTTATCCCTGTAACTAGCATGTAACTAGCATGTGTTATCCCTGTAACTAGCATGTATTATCCCTGTAACTACCATGTAACTAGCATGTATTATCTCTGTAACTAGCATGTGTTATCCCTGTAACTAGCATGTAACTAGCATGTGTTATCCCTGTAACTAGCATGTATTATCCCTGTAACTAGCATGTAACTAGCATGTATTATCTCTGTAACTAGCATGTATTATCCATGTAACTAGCATGTGTTATCCCTGTAACTAGCATGTATTATCCCTGTAACTAGCATGTAACTAGCATGTATTATCTCTGTAACTAGCATGTATTATCTCTGTAACTAGCATGTATTATCCATGTAACTAGCATGTATTATCTCTGTAACTAGCATGTATTATCTCTGTAACTAGCATGTAACTAGCATGTAACTAGCATGTATTATCTCTGTAACTAGCATGTATTATCTCTGTAACTAGCATGTAACTAGCATGTATTATCCCTGTAACTAGCATGTGTTATCCCTGTAACTAGCATGTGTTATCCCTGTAACTAGCATGTGTTATCCCTGTAACTAGCATGTGTTATCCCTGTAACATTCATGTGTTATCCCTGTAACTAGCATTTGTTATCTCTGTAACTAGCATGTGTTATCCCTGTAACTAGCATGTATTATCCCTGTAACTAGCAGGTGTATCTCACTGATCATCCCTAAAGCCAACACCTCATTTGGCCGCCTTTCGTTCCAGTACTCTGCTGCCTGTGACTGGAACGAATTGCAAAAATCGCTGAAGTTGGAGACTTTTATCTCCCTCACCAACTTCAAACATCAGCTATCTGAGCAGCTAACCGATCGCTGCAGCTGTACATAGTCTATTGGTAAATAGCCCACCCTTTTCACCTACCTCATCCCCGTACTGTTTCTATTTATTTACTTTTCTGCTCTTCTGCACACCAATATCTCTACCTGTACATGACCATCTGATCTTTTATCACTCCAGTGTTAATCTGCAAAATTGTAATTATTTGCCTACCTCCTCATGCCTTTTGCACACATTGTATATAGACCCCCCCTTCGTTTTCCACTGTGTTATTGACTTGTTAATTGTTTACTCCATGTGTAACTCTTTGTTGTATGCTCACACTGCTATGCTTTATCTTGGCCAGGTCGCAGTTGCAAATGAGAACTTGTTCTCAACTAGCCTACCTGGTTAAATAAAGGTGTTCTCAACTAGCCTACCTGGTTAAATAAAGGTGTTCTCAACTAGCCTACCTGGTTAAATAAAGGTGTTCTCAACTAGCCTACCTGGTTAAATAAAGGTGTTCTCAACTAACCTACCTGGTTAAATAAAGGTGTTCTCAACTAGCCTACCTGGTTAAATAAAGGTGTTCTAAACTAGCCTACCTGGTTAAATAAAGGTGTTCTCAACTAGCCTACCTGGTTAAATAAAGGTGTTCTCAACTAGCCTACCTGGTTAAATAAAGGTGTTCTCAACTAGCCTACCTGGTTAAATAAAGGTGTTCTCAACTAGCCTACCTGGTTAAATAAAGGTGTTCTCAACTAACCTACCTGGTTAAATAAAGGTGTTCTCAACTAGCCTACCTGGTTAAATAAAGGTGTTCTCAACTAGCCTACCTGGTTAAATAAAGGTGTTCTCAACTAGCCTACCTGGTTAAATAAAGGTGTTCTCAACTAGCCTACCTGGTTAAATAAAGGTGTTCTCAACTAGCCTACCTGGTTAAATAAAGGTGTTCTCAACTAGCCTACCTGGTTAAATAAAGGTGTTCTCAACTAGCCTACCTGGTTAAATAAAGGTGTTCTCAACTAGCCTACCTGGTTAAATAAAGGTGAAATAAAAAAAATAAAAATAAAAAATTTAACATCCCTGTAACTAGCATGTAACATCCCTGTAACTAGCATGTAACATCCCTGTAACTAGCATGTAACATCCCTGTAACTAGCATGTAACTAGCATGTAACATCCCTGTAACTATCGTGTAACATCCCTGTAACTAGCATGTAACTAGCATGTATTATCCCTGTAACTAGCATATAACATCCCTGTAACTAGCATGTAACATCCCTGTAACTAGCATGTAACATCCCTGTAACTAGCATGTAACATCCCTGTAACTAGCATGTAACTAGCATGTAACATCCCTGTAACTATCGTGTAACATCCCTGTAACTAGCATGTAACTAGCATGTATTATCCCTGTAACTAGCATGTGTTATCTCTGTAACTAGCATGTAACTAGCATGTATTATCTCTGTAACTAGCATGTAACTAGCATGTATTATCCCTGTAACTAGCATGTGTTATCCCTGTAACTAGCATGTGTTATCTCTGTAACTAGCATGTGTTATCCCTGTAACTAGCATGTGTTATCCCTGTAACTAGCATGTATTATCCCTGTAACTAGCATGTGTTATCCCTGTAACTAGCATGTGTTATCCCTGTAACTAGCATGTGTTATCCCTGTAACTAGCATGTGTTATCTCTGTAACTAGCATGTGTTATCTCTGTAACTAGCATGTAAAATCCCTGTAACTAGCATGTAACATCCCTGTAACTAGCATGTAACATCCCTGTAACTAGCATGTAACTAGCATGTAACATCCCTGTAACTATCATGTAACATCCCTGTAACTAGCATGTAACATCCCTGTAACTAGCATGTAACTAGCGTGTAACATCCCTGTAACTATCATGTAACATCCCTGTAACTATCATGTAACATCCCTGTAACTAGCATGTAACTAGCATGTATTATCCCTGTAACTATCATGTGTTATCTCTGTAACTAGCATGTGTTATCTCTGTAACTAGCATGTGTTATCCCTGTAACTAGCATGTGTTATCTCTGTAACTAGCATGTGTTATCTCTGTAACTAGCATGTAACTAGAATGTATTATCCCTGTAACTAGCATGTAACATCCTTGTAACTAGCATGTAACATCCTTGTAACTAGCATGTAACATCCCTGTAACTAGGATGTATTATCCCTGTAGCTAGCATGCGTTATCCATGTAACTAGCATGCGTTGTCCATGTTGCCACGTGGAACCCTGTTGTAGTAGAGATCTCAGAGACAAGCAGCACTGATGTCAGATTGAATGAAACTTAGCGTGGTTAGTTGGAGATAATGAACTCATAAACAGCTGGAAGTGGCATCAAATATTCCCTATGCTCCTACTACTGTCCTCGTCCTCCTTCTCCCTCCTCCCTCCTCCTCACCATCCTGACCTTTCTCATGCCACTCCTCCTCCTCCTCATCCTCCTCCTCATCCTCCTCCTCCTCAGCTGTCTCATCACCAGATGTAGAAAATACTGCATTGTTACCTATATGTGTTTATAAACCTAAACAGAACTATTTATTCTCAACATTCCAATGGGGCAAATCAATTGAGTCACATGATCTTCAGTACATAATTATCTATGTTAATGGAGCCTTGTGTGTGTTCAGTATTATTGTTGACCGCTTGACTTGAAGTATCGGTGATTTGCGACGCTCCGTCTTCTACTCTGCCACGAGCCGTGCCGTTAGCCAGGGAGAGGGAGGGTTGCTCAGTAAAAAAGCTATATAAATCAGAAATGTGTAGTTTTCTCCCGCACTCGCCTGTAACATAACATTTATCCAGTGAGAGCCCTCTAGCTCTCCGTCTCAAACTTCATTTCCATTTTGACTCTTTGGCAAGCTAGCGGGTTAGCGCCCGTCTCCAGCTCTGCTGGGATTAGTGAAGCACCTGTAGACTGGGCAAGAGACCAAAACAGAGTCCCAAATGGCACCCCTTTCCCTACATAGTATACTCTTTTTTGTCAGAAGTAGTGCACTGAATAGGCAAGAGGGTGCCGTTTGAGACTCATTCCGGAGTTCTCTCTCCGACCTGGTCGCCTCTGGAAGTAGCTCCCATCCTGGAAGTGTTTGCCTGCAAAAAACCCTATTCCTCAACCAACTGAGCAGCTGCTCTCCTCAAACCAAGCTGTCAAGGTGCAGAAGGCTTCATAAATATATATTACATCAAATCACCACATATATTAAAATAGGGAGTTATCTCTTCTGGCCCTGATGTGATCCCACTGGAGCTCTCTCTCTCTCTCTCTCTCTCTCTCTCTCTCTCTCTCTCTCTCTCTCTCTCTCTCTCTCTCTCTCTCTCCTCTCTCTCTGGCTCTCTCTCTCTCTCTCTGCAACTACAACACATTGGCCTAGCAATATAGACAGAGGACAACAGAGGAGAACAGGTTTCATTTAATTGTGAACTGCCTTTTCAATTACTTTGATCCTCGTAGCTCCTGTTGTAGTGTCCACCTCCTGACCCACAGGGACTTGGTTGTTGTCAGACATCTGGGGGATCCACATCACTACATGTAGATTGGATTGTATGTATTCTCTCCATACAGGGGAGTGATTTGTTATTGGGCAGTGTGGTCCAAACAGCAGGAGACAGGACAGTGTTACAGTAGTAGGTGATACATCCTAGTGATATTGGTCATAAGGGTAGCTGCATGTGTATAGTGTTGGGAAAGGGCCTGGTAGGAGACAGCTACTCTGTTATAGGGCCTGGTAGTAGACAGCTACTCTGTTATAGGGCCTGGTAGTAGACAGCTACTCTGTTATAGGGCCTGGTAGTAGACAGCTACTCTGTTATAGGGCCTGGTAGTAGACAGCTACTCTGTTATAGGGCCTGGTAGTAGACAGCTACTCTGTTATAGGGCCTGGTAGTAGACAGCTACTCTGTTATAGGGCCTGGTAGTAGACAGCTACTCTGTTACAGGGCCTGGTAGTAGACAGCTACTCTGTTATAGGGCCTGGTAGTAGACAGCTACTCTGTTATAGGGCCTGGTAGTAGATAGCTACTCTGTTATAGGGCCTGGTAGTAGACAGCTACTCTGCATCCCGCAAAGGCGGAGGTGTTGCTAACATTTACGATAGCAAATTTCAATTTACAAAAAAAAAAATGACATTTTCGTCTTTTGAGCTTCTAGTCATGAAATCTATGCAGCCTACTCAATCACTTTTTATAGCTACTGTTTACAGGCCTCCTGGGCCATATACAGCGTTTCTCACCGAGTTCCCTGAATTCCTATCGGACCTTGTAGTCATAGCAGATAATATTCTAATCTTTGGTGACTTTAATATTCACATGGAAAAGTCCACAGACCCACTCCAAAAGGCTTTCGGAGCCATCATCGACTCAGTGGGTTTTGTCCAACATGTCTCTGGACCCACTCACTGTCACAGTCATACGCTGGACCTAGTTTTGTCCCATGGAATAAATGTGGTGGATCTTAATGTTTTTCCTCATAATCCTGGACTATCGGACCACCATTTTATTACGTTTGCAATTGCAACAAATAATCTGCTTAGACCCCAACCAAGGAACATCAAAAGTCGTGCTATAAATTCACAGACAACACAAAGATTCCTTGATGCCCTTCCAGACTCCCTCTGCCTACCCAAGGACGCCAGAGGACAAAAATCAGTTAACCACCTAACTGAGGATCTCAATTTAACCTTGCGCAATACCCTAGATGCAGTTGCACCCCTAAAAACTAAAAAAAATTCTCAGAAGAAACTAGCTCCCTGGTACACAGAAAATACCCGAGCTCTGAAGCAAGCTTCCAGAAAATTGGAACGGAAATGGCGCCACACCAAACTGGAAGTCTTCCGACTAGCTTGGAAGGACGGTACCGTGCAGTATCGTAGAGCCCTTACTGCTGCTCGATCATCCTATTTTTCTAACTTAATTGAGGAAAATAAGAACAATCCGAAATTCCTTTTTAATACTGTCGCAAAGCTAACTAAAAAGCAACATTCCCCAAGAGAGGATGACTTTCACTTTGGCAGTGATAAATTCATGAACTTCTTTGAGGAAAAGATTATGATTATTAGAAAGCAAATTACGGACTCCTCTTTAAACCTGCGTATTCCTCCAAACCTCAGTTGTCCTGAGTCTGCACAACTCTGCCAGGACCTAGGATCAAGAGAGACGCTCAAGTGTTTTAGTACTATATCTCTTGACACAATGATGAAAATAATCATGGCCTCTAAACCTTCAAGCTGCATACTGGACCCTATTCCAACTAAACTACTGAAAGAGCTGCTTCCTGTGCTTGGCCCTCCTATGTTGAACATAATAAACGGCTCTCTATCCACTGGATGTGTACCAAACTCACTAAAAGTGGCAGTAATAAAGCCTCTCTTGAAAAAGCCAAACCTTGACCCAGAAAATATAAAAAACTATCGGCCTATATCGAATCTTCCATTCCTCTCAAAAATTTTAGAGAAGGCTGTTGCGCAGCAACTCACTGCCTTCCTGAAGACAAACAATGTATACGAAATGCTTCAGTCTGGTTTTAGACCCCATCATAGCACTGAGACGGCACTTGTGAAGGTGGTAAATGACATTTTAATGGCATCGGACCGAGGCTCTGCATCTGTCCTCGTGCTCCTAGACCTTAGTGCTGCTTTTGATACCATCGATCACCACATTCTTTTGGAGAGATTGGAAACCCAAATTGGTCTACACGGACATGTTCTGGCCTGGTTTAGATCTTATCTGTCGGAAAGATATCAGTTTGTCTCTGTGAATGGTTTGTCCTATGACAAATCAACTGTAAATTTCGGTGTTCCTCAAGGTTCCGTTTTAGGACCACTATTGTTTTCACTATATATTTTACCTCTTGGGGATGTTATTCGAAAACATAATGTAAACTTTCACTGCTATGCGGATGACACACAGCTGTACATTTCAATGAAACATGGTGAAGCCCCAAAATTGCCCTCGCTAGAAGCATGTGTTTCAGACATAAGGAAGTGGATGGCTGCAAACTTTCTACTATTAAACTCGGACAAAACAGAGATGCTTGTTCTAGGTCCCAAGAAACAAAGAGATCTTCTGTTGAATCTGACAATTAATCTTAATGGTTGTACAGTCGTCTCAAATAAAACTGTGAAGGACCTCGGCGTTACTCTGGACCCTGATCTCTCTTTTGAAGAACATATCAAGACCATTTCGAGGACAGCTTTTTTCCATCTACGTAACATTGCAAAAATCAGAAACTTTCTGTCCAAAAATGATGCAGAAAAATTAATCCATGCTTTTGTTACTTCTAGGTTAGACTACTGCAATGCTCTATTTTCCGGCTACCCGGATAAAGCACTAAATAAACTTCAGTTAGTGCTAAATAAGGCTGCTAGAATCCTGACTAGAACTGAAAAAATTGATCATATTACTCCAGTGCTAGCCTCTCTACACTGGCTTCCTGTCAAAGCAAGGGCTGATTTCAAGGTTTTACTGCTAACCTACAAAGCATTACATGGGCTTGCTCCTACCTATCTCTCTGATTTGGTCCTGCCGTACATACCTACACGTACGCTACGGTCACAAGACGCAGGCCTCCTAATTGTCCCTAGAATTTCTAAGAAAACAGCTGGAGGCAGGGCTTTCTCCTATAGAGCTCCATTTTTATGGAACGGTCTGCCTACCCATGTCAGAGACGCAAACTCGGTCTCAACCTTTAAGTCTTTACTGAAGACTCATCTCTTCAGTGGGTCATATGATTGAGTGTAGTCTGGCCCAGGAGTGGGAAGGTGAACGGAAAGGCTCTGGAGCAACGAACCGCCCTTGCTGTCTCTGCCTGGCCTGTTCCCCTCTTTCCACCGGGATTCTCTGCCTCTAACCCTATTACAGAGGCTGAGTCACTGGCTTGCTGGGGCTCTCTCATGCCATCCCTGGAGGGGGTGCGTCACCTGAGTGGGTTGATTCACTGTTGTGGTCATCCTGTCTGGGTTGGCGCCCCCCCCTTGGGTTGTGCCGTGGCGGAGATCTTTGTGGGCTATACTCAGCCTTGTCTCAGGATGGTAAGTTGGTGGTTGAAGATATCCCTCTAGTGGTGTGGGGGCTGTGCTTTGGCAAAGTGGGTGGGGTTATATCCTTCCTGTTTGGCCCTGTCCGGGGGTGTCCTCGGATGGGGCCACAGTGTCTCCTGACCCCTCCTGTCTCAGCCTCCAGTATTTATGCTGCAGTAGTTTATGTGTCGGGGGGCTGGGGTCAGTTTGTTATATCTGGAGTACTTCTCCTGTCCTATTCGGTGTCCTGTGTGAATCTAAGTGTGCGTTCTCTAATTCTCTCCTTCTCTCTTTCTTTCTCTCTCTCGGAGGACCTGAGCCCTAGGACCATGCCCCAGGACTACCTGACATGATGACTCCTTGCTGTCCCCAGTCCACCTGGCCATGCTGCTGTTCCAGTTTCAACTGACCTGAGCCCTAGGACCATGCCCCAGGACTACCTGACATGATGACTCCTTGCTGTCCCCAGTCCACCTGGCCATGCTGCTGCTCCAGTTTCAACTTCCACCTGACTGTGCTGCTGCTCCAGTTTCAACTGTTCTGCCTTATTATTATTCGACCATGCTGGTCATTTATGAACATTTGAACATCTTGGCCATGTTCTGTTATAATCTCCACCCGGCACAGCCAGAAGAGGACTGGCCACCCCACATAGCCTGGTTCCTCTCTAGGTTTCTTCCTAGGTATTGGCCTTTCTAGGGAGTTTTTCCTAGCCACCGTGCTTCTACACCTGCATTGCTTGCTGTTTGGGGTTTTAGGCTGGGTTTCTGTACAGCACTTTGAGATATCAGCTGATGTACGAAGGGCTATATAAATAAATTTGATTTGATTTGATTTGATTTATAGGGCCTGGTAGTAGACAGCTACTCTGTTATAGGGCCTGGTAGTAGACAGCTAGTCTGTTATAGGGCCTGGTAGTAGACAGCTACTCTGTTATAGGGCCTGGTAGTAGACAGCTACTCTGTTATAGGGCCTGGTAGTAGACAGCTACTCTGTTATAGGGCCTGGTAGTAGACAGCTACTCTGCTAAAGGGCCTGGTAGTAGACACCTACTCTGTTATAGGGCCTGGTAGTAGACAGCTACTCTGTTATAGGGCCTGGTAGTAGACAGCTACTCTGTTATAGGGCCTGGTAGTAGACAGCTACTCTGTTATAGGGCCTGGTAGTAGACAGCTACTCTGTTATAGGGCCTGGTAGTAGACAGCTACTCTGTTATAGGGCCTGGTAGTAGACAGCTACTCTGTTATAGGGCCTGGTAGTAGACAGCTACTCTGTTATAGGGCCTGGTAGTAGACAGCTACTCTGTTATAGGGCCTGGTAGTAGACAGCTACTCTGTTATAGGGCCTGGTAGTAGACAGCTACTCTGTTATAGGGCCTGGTAGTAGACAGCTACTCTGTTATAGGGCCTGGTAGTAGACAGCTAGTCTGTTATAGGGCCTGGTAGTAGACAGCTAGTCTGTTATAGGGCCTGGTAGTAGACAGCTAGTCTGTTATAGGGCCTGGTAGTAGACAGCTACTCTGTTATAGGGCCTGGTAGTAGACAGCTACTCTGTTATAGGGCCTGGTAGTAGACAGCTACTCTGTTATAGGGCCTGGTAGTAGACAGCTACTCTGCTAAAGGGCCTGGTAGTAGACAGCTACTCTGTTATAGGGCCTGGTAGTAGACAGCTACTCTGTTATAGGGCCTGGTAGTAGACAGCTACTCTGTTATAGGGCCTGGTAGTAGACAGCTACTCTGTTATAGGGCCTGGTAGTAGACAGCTACTCTGTTATAGGGCCTGGTAGTAGACAGCTACTCTGTTATAGGGCCTGGTAGTAGACAGCTACTCTGTTATAGGGCCTGGTAGTAGACAGCTACTCTGTTACAGGGCCTGGTAGTAGACAGCTACTCTGTTACAGGGCCTGGTAGTAGACAGCTACTCTGTTATAGGGCCTGGTAGTAGACAGCTACTCTGTTATAGGGCCTGGTAGTAGACAGCTACTCTGTTATAGGGCCTGGTAGTAGACAGCTACTCTGTTATAGGGCCTGGTAGTAGACAGCTACTCTGTTATAGGGCCTGGTAGTAGACAGCTACTCTGTTATAGGGCCTGGTAGTAGACAGCTACTCTGTTATAGGGCCTGGTAGTAGACAGCTGCTCTGTTATAGGGCCTGGTAGTAGACAGCTACTCTGTTATAGGGCCTGGTAGTAGACAGCTACTCTGTTATAGGGCCTGGTAGTAGACAGCTACACTGTTATAGGGCCTGGTAGTAGACAGCTACTCTGTTATAGGGCCTGGTAGTAGACAGCTACTCTGTTATAGGGACCGGTAGTAGACAGCTACTCTGTTATAGGGCCTGGTAGTAGACAGCTACTCTGTTATAGGGACTGGCTTATCTAGCACAGCTTATGGTTTGAGAGTTCATCTGATTCCTAATGGTTGCGTGTGTTTGGGAAGCCATCTTAATGTTAGATACTGTGTGTGGACTGCTGATAGGCAACATGTAGAGCCTGGGGGTCAGAGGCTGCCAATCAGTGGACCACCCAGGATGGAGGACCTGATAGTGGACCACCCAGGATGGAGGACCTGATGGTGGACCACCCAGGATGGAGGACCTGATAGTGGACCACCCAGGATGGAGGACCTGATAGTCGACCACCCAGGATGGAGGACCTGATGGTGGACCACCCAGGATGGAGGACCTGATAGTTGACCACCCAGGATGGAGGACCTGATGGTGGACCACCCAGGATGGAGGACCTGATAGTGGACCACCCAGGATGGAGGACCTGATGGTGGACCACCCAGGATGGAGGACCTGATAGTGGACCACCCAGGATGGAGGACCGGATGGTGGACCACCCAGGATTTCCATTGACAGCCTACCAGGGAACAGTCAGCTAACTACCTAGTTCAGGGGTAGAACAACAGATTTTTTATTTTGTCAGCTTGGGGATTTGATCCAGCAACCTTTTGGTTGCCTATGACCAAGAACCCAGTGGTCACTCTGACAGAGCTCTAGAGTTTCTCTGTGTAGATGGGAGAACCTTCCAGCAGGACAAACATCTCTGCAGCACTCCACCAACCAATGTTGTCATGACGCAACAAGCAGCCTCGTCTCAGAGAAAGACGTATGACACTATATCTCCTCCAAGATGTATGATAAGTTATATCATCTGATTCGTATGATATTGTACGACCACTATTACATTCATTATGTAACCAAACCTAATGTAATACACTATACCATACTAAATCGAAGGACACAAATATGCATACCAAATCCTACTAATTGCCCTGAGGCCTGGTTGGAATTTCAGCCTGACCCTTAGCTTCCTAAGCTTAAAACATGTCACATTTACAACCGTCATTTATCACAGTCGCTCACCTTCAAATTCTACTCCCACAAAAGACAGATCAGAAAGACAGTAATTTATGTTCGCCATAAAATATCCACATTTTAATGTTAGTCTCTGTGAGATTTAATGGGATACTTCACACAGCTCTCAGCATATTACACTGGGATCATTTCAACAAAAAAAATGGTGACGGTGACTTATTTGACATGTGGTCAGGACATATTTGACAATGTACTGTGTGAAGTCTTCAGATTCCCACTAATAAGATGTGGTACAGAGGGAGACCATTAAGTCAGACCCAGGAAGGGTGCACCCTATTCCCTATGTAGGGCCCTATAATCAGACCTAGGTAGGGTGCACCCTATTCCCTATATAGGGCCCTATAAGTCAGACCCAGGAAGGGTGCACCCTATTCCCTATGTAGGGCCCTATAAGTCAGACCCAGGTAGAGTGCACCCTATTCCCTATGTAGGGCCCTATAAGTCAGACCCAGGTAGAGTGCACCATATTCCCTATGTAGGGCCCTATAAGTCAGACCCAGGTAGAGTGCACCCTATTCCCTATGTAGGGCCCTATAAGTCAGACCCAGGTAGAGTGCACCATATTCCCTATGTAGGGCCCTATAAGTCAGACCCAGGTAGGGTGCACCCTATTCCCTATGTAGAGGCCTATAAGTCAGACCCAGGAAGGGTGCACCCTATTCCATATGTTGTGCCCTATAAGTCAGACCTAGGTAGGGTGCATTATGTAGTGCCCTATAAGTCCCTAGGTCATTTAGCAGACACTCTTATCCAGAGCGACTTACAGGAGCAATTAGGGTTAAGTGCCTTGCTCAATGGAACAGACATTTTGTTTTCTACACCTAGTTGGCTCAGGGATTCAAACCAGCACCCTTTCGGTAACCCTCTTAACCGCTAGGCTACCTGCACTATCTAGGGGAGAGGGTGCCAGACCCAGGCTTGTTGTAGTTGTAGTGTCTTTCGTATCATTAAAAGTGAAGACTGTTATTTTATCAAATAAATTCTCAAATTATTATTACGTGATTACATTTCAATTGAATTAACTAGGAAGTCAGGGCACCACGGAAAATGTTCAGATTACAAAGTTATAATTTTCTGAATATAACTTCAGATATTTTCATATTTGATCAATTAGTCGTCTATTAATTAATATTATTATTACCGTTGTCAGTCTCATCTGAACGTCGTAAATTGTTGGTTGTCTGGCATAAACCATGAATCATCCGTACACCAATTGGCTGAATCATTCATTTACTAACTAACTAAATAAACACAGAAATGAACAAACAAACAGTAGATATTGGTTACTAACAATGATAGTGAAGATCCCCTAGTGGGAGAAACCGATATGACAGCTTGGTAGACAAAGAAAAGGGGGTGTGGCCACTGACTAGTTAAACTTGACAGGGAATACAATTCTCTCAAATTAAACATCACATTACATAATTTCACAAATAGTTTCATCTTTACTCATAAATTTTATACAAGAATTAGATGCAAACCCCATAATTGAGACATGTACACATTCAGAGATAAACAGTGCCTTGCGAAAGTATTCGGCCCCCTTGAACATTGCGACCTTTTGCCACATTTCAGGCTTCAAACATAAAGATATAAAACTGTATTTTTTTTGTGAAGAATCAACAACAAGTGGGACACAATCATGAAGTGGAACGACA
>NW_022265836.1:225000-255000 GCF_002021735.2 Oncorhynchus kisutch | reverse complement strand
GTGTGTACTGTATGGGGGTCTGGTATGTGTACTGTATGGGGTTCTAGTGTGTACTGTATGGGGTTCTAGTGTGTACTGTATGGGGGTCTGGTATGTGTACTGTATGGGGTTCTAGTGTGTACTGTATGGGGTTCTAGCAAATGTACTGTATGGGGTTCGAGTATGTGTACTGTATGGGGGTCTAGTATGTGTACTGTATGGGGGTCTAGTATGTGTACTGTATGGGGGTCTAGTATGTGTACTGTATGGGGGTCTAGTATGTGTACTGTAAGGGGGTCTAGTATGTGTACTGTATGGGGGTCTAGTATGTGTACTGTATGGGGGTCTAGTATGTGTACTGTATGGGGTCTAGTATGTGTACTGTATGGGGGTCTAGTATGTGTACTGTATGGGGTCTAGTATGTGTACTGTATGGGGGTCTAGTATGTGTACTGTATGGGGGTCTGGTATGTGTACTGTATGGGGGTCTAGTATGTATACTGTATGGGGGTCTAGTATGTGTACTGTATGGGGGTCTGGTATGTGTAATGTATGGTGTTCTGGTATGTGTACTGTATGGGGGTCTAGTATGTGTACTGTATGGGGGTCTAGTATGTGTACTGTATGGGGTCTAGTATGTGTACTGTATGGGGTTCTAGTGTGTACTGTATGGGGGTTCTAGTATGTGTACTGTATGTATACTGTATGGGGTTCTAGTGTGTACTGTATGGGGTTCTAGTATGT
Organism: Oncorhynchus kisutch; assembly: GCF_002021735.2. Classification (NCBI taxonomy): domain Eukaryota; kingdom Metazoa; phylum Chordata; class Actinopteri; order Salmoniformes; family Salmonidae; genus Oncorhynchus; species Oncorhynchus kisutch. The sequence continues at coordinate 254,277 of NW_022265836.1, read as the reverse complement.
GTACTGTATGTATACTGTATGGGGTTCTAGTGTGTACTGTATGGGGTTCTAGTGTGTACTGTATGGGGTTCTAGTGTGTACTGTATGGGGTTCTAGTGTGTACTGTATGGGGTTCTAGTGTGTACTGTATGGGGTTCTAGTGTGTACTGTATGGGGTTCTAGTGTGTACTGTATGGGGTTCTAGTGTGTACTGTATGGGGTTCTAGTATGTGTACTGTATGTGGTTCTAGTATGTGTACTGTATGTATACTGTATGGGGTTCTAGTGTGTACTGTATGGGGTTCTAGTATGTTGTACTGTATGTATACTGTATGGGGTTCTAGCATGTGTTCTGTATGGGGTTCGAGTATGTGCTCTATTGGGTACTAGTATATACTGTACGGTGTTCCAGCATGTACTGTTCGGGGGTACTAGTGTATACTGTATGGGGTTTCTAGTGTGTACTGTATGGGGTTCTACTGTGTGCTCTATTGGGTACTAGTGTGTATGCTGTATGGGGTTCTAGTGTGTGTCACTGTAATGGGGGGTCTGGTTATGTGTACTGTACTGGGGTTCTAGGTGTGTACTGTATGGGGTTCTACGTGTGTAACTGTATGGGGGTCTTGGTATCGTGGTACTGTATGGGGTTCTAGTGTGTACTGCTATGGGGTTCTAGCAAATGTCTGTATGGGGTTCGAGTATGTGTACTTAACGTATGGGGGTCTAGTATGGTGTACTGTATGGGGGTCTAAGTATGTGTACTGTAGTGGGGGGGGGTCCTTAGTAAGTTACTTATGGGTTAGTAGTGTACTGTAAGGGGGTCTAGTATGTGTACTGTATGGGGGTCCTAGTATCGTGTACTGTATGGGGGTCTAGTATGTGTACTGTATGGGGGTCTAGTATGTGTACTGTATGGGGGTCTAGTATGTGTACTGTATGGGGGTCTAGTATGTGTACTGTATGGGGGTCTAGTATGTGTACTGTATGGGGGTCTGGTATGTGTACTGTATGGGGGTCTAGTATGTATACTGTATGGGGGTCTAGTATGTGTACTGTATGGGGGTCTGGTATGTGTAATGTATGGTGTTCTGGTATGTGTACTGTATGGGGGTCTAGTATGTGTACTGTATGGGGGTCTAGTATGTGTACTGTATGGGGGTCTAGTATGTGTACTGTATGGGGGTCTAGTATGTGTACTGTATGGGGGTCTGGTATGTGTACTGTATGGGGGTCTAGTATGTGTACTGTATGGGGGTCTAGTATGTGTACTGTATGGGGGTCTAGTATGTGTACTGTATGGGGGTCTAGTATGTGTACTGTATGGGGTCTAGTATGTGTACTGTATGGGGGTCTAGTATGTGTACTGTATGGGGTCTAGTATTGTACTGTATGGTGTTCTAGTATGTGTACTGTATGGGGGTCTAGTATGTGTACTGTATGGGGGTCTAGTATGTGTACTGTATGGGGGTCTAGTATGTGTACTGTATGGGGGTCTAGTATGTTACTGTATGGGGGTCCTAGTATGTGTACTGTATGGGGTCTGGTATGTGTACCTGTATGGGGGTCTAGTATTGTACTGTATGGGGTCTAGTATGTGTACTGTATGGGGGTCTAGTATGTGTACTGTATGGGGTCTAGTATGTGTACTGTATGGGGGTCTAGTATGTGTACTGTATGGGGGGTCTAGTTTGTGTTACTGTATGGGGGTCTAGTATGTTACTGTAATGGGGGTCTAGTATGTGTACTGTATGGGGGTCTAGTATGTGTACTGTATGGGGGTCTAGTATGTGTACTGTGTATGGGGGTCTATTTGTGTACTGTAATGGGGGTCTAGTATGTGTACTGTATGGGGGTCTAGTATGTGTACTGTATGGGGGTCTAGTTATGTGTACTGTATGGGGGTCTAGTATGTGTACTGTATGGGGGTCTAGTAATGTGTACTGTATGGGGGGGGGGTCTAGTATGTGTACTGTATGGGGGTCTAGTATGTGTACTGTATGGGGGTCCTAGTATGTGTATGTATGGGGGTCTAGTATGTGTACTGTATGGGGGTCTAGTATGTGTACTGTATGGGGGTCTAGTATGTGTACTGTATGGGGTCTAGTGCTGTACCTTTATGGGTCAGATGTGTACTGTATGGGGGTCTAGTATGCTGTACTGTATGGTGGTTCTAGTATGTGTACTGTATGGGGTCTAGAATGTGTACTGTATGGGGGTCTAGTATGTGTACTGGTATGGGGGTCTAGTATGTGTACTGTATGGGGGTCTAGTATGTGTACTGTAATGGGGGTCTAGTATGTGTACTGTATGGGGGTCTGGTATGTGTACTGTATGGGGGTCTAGTATGTGTACTGTATGGGGGTCTAGTATGTGTACTGTATGGGGGTCTAGTATGTGTACTGTATGGGGGGTCTAGTATGTGTACTGTATGGGGTCCTAGTATGTGTACGTATGGGGGGTCTAGTTTGTGTACTGTATGGGGGTCTAGTATGTGTACTGTATGGGGTCTAGTATGTGTACTGTATGGGGGTCTAGTATGTGTACTGTATGGGGGTCTAGTATGTGTACTGTATGGGGGTCTAGTTTGTGTACTGTATGGGGGTCTAGTATGTGTACTGTATGGGGGTCTAGTATGTGTACTGTATGGGGGTCTAGTATGTGTACTGTATGGGGGTCTAGTATGTGTACTGTATGGGGGTCTAGTATGTGTACTGTATGGGGGGTCTAGTATGTGTACTGTATGGGGGTCTAGTATGTGTACTGTATGGGGTCTGTATGTGTACTGTATGGGGGTCTAGTATGTGTACTGTATGGGGGTCTAGTATTGTACTGTATGGGGGTCTAGTATGTGTACTGTATGGGTCTAGTATGTGACTGTAATGGGGGTCTAGTATGTTGTACTGTATTGGGGGTCTAGTTGTGTTACTGTATGGGGGTCTAGTATGTGTACTGTATGGGGGGTCTAGTATGTGTACTGTATGGGGGTCTAGTATGTGTACTGTATGGGGTCTAGTATGTGTAACTAGTATGGGGGTCTAGTTTGTGTACTGTATGGGGGTCTAGTATGTGTACTGTATGGGGTCTAGTATGTGTACTGTATGGGGGTCTAGTATGTGTACTGTATGGGGTCTAGTATGTTGTACTGTATGGGGGTCTAGTACGTGTACTGTATGGGGGTCTAGTATGTGTACTGTATGGGGGTCTAGTATGTGTACTGTATGGGGGTCTAGTATGTGTACTGTATGGGGGTCTAGTATGTGTACTGTATGGGGGTCTAGTATGTGTACTGTATGGGGGTCTAGTATGTGTACTGTATGGTGTTCTAGTATGTGTACTGTATGGGGGTCTAGTATGTGTACTGTATGGGGGTCTAGTATGTGTACTGTATGGGGGTCTAGTATGTGTACTGTATGGGGGTCTAGTATGTGTACTGTATGGGGGTCTGGTATGTGTACTGTATGGGGGTCTAGTATGTGTACTGTATGGGGGTCTAGTATGGTGTACTGTATGGGGGTCTAGTATGTGTACTGTATGGGGGTCTAGTATGTGTACTGTATGGGGGTCTAGTATGTGTACTGTATGGGGGTCTAGTTTGTGTACTGTATTTGGGTCTAGAATGTGTACTGTATGGGGGTCTAGTATGTGTACTGTATGGGGGTCTAGTATGTGTACTGTATGGGGGTCTAGTATGTGTACTGTATGGGGGTCTAGTTTGTGTACTGTATGGGGGTCTAGTATGTGTACTGTATGGGGGTCTAGTATGTGTTACTGTATGGGGGTCTAGTATGTGTACTGTATGGGGGTCTAGTATGTGTACTGTATGGGGGTCTAGTATGTGTACTGTATGGGGGTCTAGTATGTGTACTGTATGGGGGTCTAGTATGTGTACTGTATGGGGGTCTAGTATGTGTACTGTATGGGGGTCTAGTTTGTGTACTGTATGGGGGTTCTAGTATGTGTACTGTATGGGGGTCTAGTATGTGTACTGTATGGGGGTCTAGTATGTGTACTGTATGGGGGTCTAGTTTGTGTACTGTATGGGGGTCTAGTATGTGTACTGTATGGGGGTCTAGTATGTGTACTGTATGGTGTTCTAGTATGTTGTACTGTATGGGGGTCTAGTATGTGTACTGTATGGGGGTCTAGTATGTGTACTGTATGGGGGTCTAGTATGTGTACTGTATGGGGGTCTAGTATGTGTACTGTATGGGGTCTAGTATGTGTACTGTATGGGGGTCTGGTATGTGTACTGTATGGGGGTCTAGTATGTGTACTGTATGGGGGTCTAGTATGTGTACTGTATGGGGGTCCTAGTTTGTGTACTGTACGGGGGTCTAGTATGTGTACTGTATGGGGGTCTATTGTGTACTGATATGGTGTTCTGTGTACTGTATGGGGGTCTAGAATGTGTACTGTATGGGGGTCTAGTATGTGTACTGTATGGGGGTCTAGTATGTGTACTGTATGGGGGTTCTAGTATGTGTACTGTATGGGGGTCTAGTATGTGTGCTGTATGGGGGTCTGGTATGTGTACTGTATGGGGGTCTAGTATGTGTACTGTATGGGGGTCTAGTATGTGTACTGTATGGGGGTCTAGTTATGGGGGTCTAGTATGTGTACTGTATGGGGGTCTAGTATGTGTACTGTATGGGGGTCTAGTATGTGTACTGTATGGGGGGCTAGTTTGTGTACTGTATGGGGGTCTAGTATGTGTACTGTATGGGGGTCTAGTATGTGTACTGTATGGGGGTCTAGTATGTGTACTGTATGGGGGTCTAGTATGTGTACTGTATGGGGGGTCTAGTTTGTGTACTGTATGGGGGTCTAGTATGTGTACTGTAATGGGGTCTAGTATGTGTACTGTATGGGGGTCTAGTATGTGTACTGTATGGGGGTCTAGTATGTGTACTGTATGGGGGTCTAGTATGTGTACTGTATGGGGGTCTAGTATGTGTACTGTATGGGGGGTCTAGTATGTGTACTGTATGGGGGTCTAGTATGTGTACTGTATGGGGGTCTAGTATGTGTACTGTATGGGGGTCTAGTATGTGTACTGTATGGGGGTCTAGTATGTGTACTGTATGGGGGTCTAGTATGTGTACTGTATGGGGGTCTAGTATGTGTACTGTATGGGGGTCTAGTTTGTGTACTGTATGGGGGTCTAGTATGTGTACTGTATGGGGGTCTAGTATGTGTACTGTATGGGGGTCTAGTATGTGTACTGTATGGGGGTCTAGTATGTGTACTGTATGGGGGTCTAGTTTGTGTACTGTATGGGGGTCTAGTATGTGTACTGTATGGGGGTCTAGTATGTGTACTGTATGGGGGTCTAGTATGTGTACTGTATGGGGGTCTAGTATGTGTACTGTATGGGGGTCTAGTACGTGTACTGTATGGGGTCTAGTATGTGTACTGTAATGGGGGTCTAGTATGTGTACTGTATGGGGGTCTAGTATGTGTACTGTATGGGGGTCTAGTATGTGTACTGTATGGGGGTCTAGTATGTGGTACTGTATGGGGGTCTAGTATGTGTACTGTATGGTGTTCTAGTATGTGTACTGTATGGGGGTCTAGTAATGTGTACTGTATGGGGGTCTAGTATGTGTACTGTATGGGGGTCTAGTATGTGTACTGTATGGGGGTCTAGTATGTGTACTGTATGGGGGTCTAGTATGTGTACTGTATGGGGGTCTGGTATGTGTACTGTATGGGGGTCTAGTATGTGTACTGTATGGGGGTCTAGTATGTGTACTGTATGGGGGTCTAGTATGTGTACTGTATGGGGGTCTAGTATGTGTACTGTATGGGGGTCTAGTTTGTGTACTGTATGGGGGTCTAGAATGTGTACTGTATGGGGGTCTAGTATGTGTACTGTATGGGGGTCTAGTATGTGTACTGTATGGGGGTCTAGTATGTGTACTGTATGGGGGTCTAGTTTGTGTACTGTATGGGGGTCTAGTATGTGTACTGTATGGGGGTCTAGTATGTGTACTGTATGGGGGTCTAGTATGTGTACTGTATGGGGGTCTAGTATGTGTACTGTATGGGGGTCTAGTATGTGTACTGTATGGGGGTCTAGTATGTGTACTGTATGGGGGTCTAGTATGTGTACTGTATGGGGGTCTAGCATGTGTACTGTATGGGGGTCTAGTTTGTGTACTGTATGGGGGTCTAGTATGTGTACTGTATGGGGGTCTAGTATGTGTACTGTATGGGGGTCTAGTATGTGTACTGTATGGGGGTCTAGTTTGTGTACTGTATGGGGGTCTAGTATGTGTACTGTATGGGGGTCTAGTATGTGTACTGTATGGTGTTCTAGTATGTGTACTGTATGGGGGTCTAGTATGTGTACTGTATGGGGGTCTAGTATGTGTACTGTATGGGGGTCTAGTATGTGTACTGTATGGGGGTCTAGTATGTGTACTGTATGGGGGTCTAGTATGTGTACTGTATGGGGGTCTGGTATGTGTACTGTATGGGGGTCTAGTATGTGTACTGTATGGGGGTCTAGTATGTGTACTGTATGGGGGTCTAGTATGTGTACTGTATGGGGGTCTAGTATGTGTACTGTATGGGGGTCTAGTATGTGTACTGTATGGGGGTCTAGTTTGTGTACTGTATGGGGGTCTAGTATGTGTACTGTATGGGGGTCTAGTATGTGTACTGTATGGGGGTCTAGTATGTGTACTGTATGGGGGTCTAGTTTGTGTACTGTATGGGGGTCTAGTATGTGTACTGTATGGGGGTCTAGTATGTGTACTGTATGGGGGTCTAGTATGTGTACTGTATGGGGGTCTAGTATGTGTACTGTATGGGGGTCTAGTATGTGGTACTGTATGGGGGTCTAGTATGTGTACTGTATGGGGGTCTAGTATGTGTACTGTATGGGGGTCTAGTTTGTGTACTGTATGGGGGTCTAGTATGTGTACTGTATGGGGGTCTAGTATGTGTACTGTATGGGGGTCTAGTATGTGTACTGTATGGGGGGTCTAGTATGTGTACTATGGGGTCTAGTATGTGTACTGTATGGGGGTCTAGTATGTGTACTGTATGGGGGTCTAGTATGTGTACTGTATGGGGGTCTAGTATGTGTACTGTATGGGGGTCTAGTATGTGTACTGTATTGGGGGTCTAGTATGTGTACTGTATGGGGGTCTAGTATGTGTACTGTATGGGGGTCTAGTATGTGTACTGTATGGGGGTCTAGTATGTGTACTGTATGGGGGTCTAGTTTGTGTACTGTATGGGGGTCTAGTATGTGTACTGTATGGGGTCTAGTATGTGTACTGTTATGGGGGTCTAGTATGTGTACTGTATGGGGGTCTAGTATGTGTACTGTATGGGGGTCTAGTACGTGTACTGTATGGGGGTCTAGTATGTGTACTGTATGGGGGTCTAGTATGTGTACTGTATGGTGTTCTGGTATGTGTACTGTATGGTGTTCTCATATGTGTTGGGTTCTAGTATGTGTACTGTGTGGGGTTCTAGTATGTGTCCTGTGTGGGGATCTAGTGTGTGTGCTATATGGGGTTCTAGTGTGTGTGTGCTATATGGGGTTCTAGTATGTGTGTACTGTTTGGGGTTCTAGTATGTGTACTGTATGGTGTACTAGTGTATGTACGGTATGGGGGTTCTAGTACGTGTACTGTAGGTGTACTAGTGTATGTACTGTATGGGGTTTCTAGTAGTTGTACTCTACAGTATTTACCATCATACTAACAGGATCAGCATCTGTCTTTGAACCAGAATCAAAGTTGTGACCTTGACATTGAATAGTCGGCTGAATTATCTCAATGTTGTGTTTTTACCCCCATATGTTCCCAATCCAAACACACATTAAGTGCAATTACTGAGCTTTAACGGCACCACAACAACATCTAACAACATCTAACATGATAAATGCATTATTAACCAACCAACCGGCCAGTCCAGACTCTAAGGCTACTGGTGGGGGCATTCTGGGTAAATACTTCACATTTGGTTAATGAATTCCTTTGGACTAAAAGCAGAGTATTGATTTCAGTAATGGATTTACAAATATATTGGGACATCCATGGTGGCTAATTAAAATAATATATATGAACTATAAATTATCTGTAAAAGGACCAAAGTGATGCCCACTGCAGGTCATGGAGTGTGACGCTGTTAAAAACTAGTCATTACTGGTCATTGCCATGATACCTGGCAATCTTTTGATGCCCAATGGTTGCTGCAACTATTTTAAGTTGAAAATGAGCAACTTTTTACGATCTAGGGAATCTTGATACCTAGCGGGCAATTTGTAGGAATCTTCCAAATCAGAGCGCAGATATCGGTCATGTGATCTGTCTTCTGTTCCACATGGCGACCGTTTCTGAGCTGAAGCAGGAGAGAAAATCAACTCGTGTTGGAGTGAAATATGTTGCTCCACTACAACATTACATCGTGATGCTTTAATACATCCCATAATGTGTTCCGTTTGTCATGTTTAAACCGATGAAAATATCCAAGGTGGTGCTCATGCTAATCGATTAGCATGCTAACCGCAGCCCATGCTAAGTCAATGGGACAAACAGGCTAATTCGCTAGCTAGCTGGTCATGTAGATTTTACAATTCCCTTTTATATTGTTTTTCTTTGTATGTTTAACTAGTTGGCTAGCTGGATGAATACCATTTTACACCTCCTAGGTGTTACGGTTTTCCTCCGTCGAAAGAGAGTCGGACCAAAATGCAGCGTGGTTAATACGATACATGTTTAATGACGAAATAAACACGACACGACAATACACATTTTTTTTTTTACAAATTTAATTAAATTAAATTTAAAAAAATTTAAAAACGGAACGTGAAAACCTATACAGCCTATCTGGTGACAACTAACACAAAGACATGAACAATCACCCACGAAACACAAAGAATATGGCTGCCTAAATATGGTTCCCAATCAGAGACAACGAGAATCACCTGCCTCTGATTGAGAACCGCCTCAGGCAACCATAGACTTTGCTAGAACACCCCACTAAGCCACAATCACAAAACCTACGAAAAAAAACCATACATAAACACAACACAAAATAAACCCATGTCACACCCTGGCCTGGCCAAATAAAGAAAGAAAACACAAAATACTAAGACCAGGGCGTGACACTAGGTTAGAATGATTAATTAAGAAGTTCTCTGTATGTAGCTATTCTTATGTCTGCGTTGCCTTTGACTTGACTGGCAGTAGGTTGAGTAGACGCACAGGGCCAGGGGATAATGAGCTTTAAATTGCTATCTGCTGCTTCACATGAAATATATGATTCATGTCTATGATGCTTTACTCATCGTTGCTCCAGTGTCATTGCCTGGCAATGTTGCCCCTCAGGGGCGGCAGGTAGCCTAGTGGTTAGAGCATTGGACTAGAAACTGAAAAGTTGCAAGATCAACTCCCCGAGCTGACAAGGTAAAAATCTGTTGTTCTGCCCCTGAACAAGGCAGTTAACCCACAGTTCCTAGGCCTTCATTGAAAATAAGAATTTGTTCTTAACTGACTTGCCTAGTTAAAAAAAAAAGGTTAAATGCAAAATGGCCAATGGTTTGGATGGCACAGTGATTCTCTACACGATACTTGCTTGTTTCTGTCATGTAAACTGAAATTAGATGAACTATTCGAATTTTAGCATTCAGGAAACGGTGGAGCGATTTCTGCAAAGGACACTTTTTATAGGAATGATACGATGTGAAGTGATACTTTCCTAACCACGAATATTTCATTTTCAGTTGTTTGAAGCAGGTGTACAAAACCTAAAGTTAAAGACACAAAAAAATTAACTTAAGCACTAGAAGCATAAAAATAGCTCAAATAGAAAGAATCTACGGCTTCTTAGACTTGCTTTCAATGAGAATCACAGATCTATAACTTGTATTTCTATGTGAATATGGTCTGGTCGCCCAAAAAGTTACATATCGCACATTTAAAGGATCTAAGGCACGCTGTTCTCTATACAGTGCACTACTTTTGACCTGGCCTCCATAGGGCCCTGGTAGAAAGTAGTGCACTATAAAGGGAATATAGTGCCATTTGGGATGCAGACAATTGAGGCAAAAGGACAGGTTATAAGACTGGTCACTTTATTTGGATCGTCTACAGATAGAAAATCCAGACTCTGTACAGATGGTCTTACTATCAACAGACAATATCTGTTGATAAGGTTAGGGTTATAAAACATAAACAAATATTACAAAAATAAATGTTGGTTGAATCTAGGAGATATTTTTAAATGTAGAAATATTTTTTTATTTTTTTAACGCACAGTATTTAACCCCTTATTTTTGGGGTTAGGCACTAACTACCTCATACTTCCATTCAAAAAATAAAAAACCGGTACCAGTTACCTTCAGACAAGTGCCTTGACATTAGTGGTGATTTTAGAGGTAAAGGGAGACCAGCATCATGTTCGTGAGAGTCTCCCCCTTCCATAGAGTGGTCATAATAGTTCAGACGCTACAGATGTTTTGTGAGAAGACCGATTTTACATTGTATTTTCACATCTACAACATGGATACCCTGCTCTGCTCTACAACATGGATACCCTGCTCTACAACATGGATACCCTGCTCTGCTCTACAACATGGATACCCTGCTCTAACAACATGGATACCCTGCTCTACAACATGGATACCCTGCTCTCTCTACAACATGTATAACCTGCTCTGCTCTACAAACATATATACCCTGCTCTACAACATGGATACCCTGCTCTACAACATGGATACCCTGCTCTACAACATGGATACCCTGCTCTACAACATGGATACCCTGCTCTGCAACATGGATACCCTGCTCTGCTCTACAACATGGATACCCTGCTCTGCTCTACAACATGGATACCCTGCTCTGCTCTACAACATGGATACCCTGCTCTGCTCTGCAACATGGATACCCTGCTCTGCTCTACAACATGGATACCCTGCTCTGCTCTACAACATGGATAGCCTGCTCTACAACATGGATACCCTGCTCTACAACAGGATACCCTGCTCTGCTCTACAACATGGATAACCCTCTCTGCAACATGATACCCTGCTCTACAAACATGGAGATAACCCTGCTCTACAACATGGAGACCATGCTCTACAACATGGATACCCTACTCTACAACCATGGGATACCCTGCTCTACAACATGGATACCCTGCTCTACAACATGGATACCCGCTCTACAACATGGATCACCTGCCTCTTGCTCTGCTAACATGTATACCCTGCTCTGCGTCTGCAACATGTATACCCTGCTCTGCTCTGCAACATGGATACCCTGCTCTACAACATGGATACCCTGCTCTGCTCTGCAACATGGATACCCTGCTCTGCTCTGCAACATGGATACCATGCTCTAATCTACAACATGGATACCCTGCTCTACAACATGTATACCCTGCTCTGCACTCTACAACATGGATACCCTGCTCTGCTCTGCAAACATGGATACCCTGCTCTGCTCTGCAACATGGATACCATGCTCTAATCTACAACATGGATACCCTGCTCTGCTCTGCAACATGGATTACCCTGCTCTGCTCTACAACATGGATACCATGCTCTAATCTACAACATGGATACCCTGCTCTGCTCTGCAACATGGTACCCTGCTCTGCTCTACAACATGGATACCATGCTCTAATCTACAACATGGATACCCTGCTCTGCTCTACAACTGGATACCCTGCTCTGCTCTAACAACATGATACCCTGCTCTGCTCTGCAACATGGATACCCTGCTCTGCTCTACAACATGGATACCCTGCTCTACAACATGGATACCCCTGCTCTGCTCTACAACATGGGATACCCTGCTCTACAACATGGATACCCTGCTCTACAACATGGATACCCTGCTCTGCTCTACAACATGGATACCCTGCTCTACAACATGGATACCTTGCTCTGCTCTACAACAAGGATACCCTGCTCTACAACATGGATACCCTGCTCTGCTCTACAACATGGATACCCTGCTCTACAACATGGATACCCTGCTCTGCTCTACAACATGGATACCCTGCTCTACAACATGGATACCCTGCTCTACAACATGGATAGCCTGCTCTGCTCTACAACATGGATACCCTGCTCTACAACATGGATACCCTGCTCTACAACATGGATAGCCTGCTCTGCTCTACAACATGGATACCCTGCTCTACAACATGGATACCCTGCTCTGCTCTACCACATGGATACCCTGCTCTACAACATGGATACCCTGCTCTGCTCTACAACATGGATACCCTGCTCTACAACATGGATACCCTGCTCTGCAACATGGATACTCTGCTCTGCTCTGCAACATGGATACCCTGCTCTGCTCTACAACATGGATACCCTGCTCTGCTCTACAACATGGATAGCCTGCTCTACAACATGGATACCCTGCTCTACAACATGGATACCCTGCTCTACAACATGGATACCCTGCTCTGCAACATGGATACCCTGCTCTACAACATGGATACCCTGCTCTACAACATGGATACCCTGCTCTACAACATGGATACCCTGCTCTACAACATGGATACCCTGCTCTACAACATGGATACTCTGCTCTAGAACATGGATACCCTGCTCTACAACATGAATACCCTGCTCTACAACATGGATACCCTGCTCTACAACATGGATACCCTGCTCTGCAACATGGATACCCTGCTCTACAACATGGATACCCTGCTCTGCTCTGCAACATGTATACCCTGCTCTGCTCTGCATCATGGATACCCTGCTCTACAACATGGATACCCTGCTCTGCTCTGCAACATGGATACCCTGCTCTGCAACATGGATACCCTGCTCTGCAACATGGATACCCTGCTCTGCTCTACAACATGGATAGCCTGCTCTGCTCTACAACATGGATACCCTGCTCTGTAACATGGATACCCTGCTCTGCTCTACAACATGGATGCTCTGCAACACGGATACCCTTTTCTTCAACATGGATACCCTGCTCTACAACATGGATACCCTGCTCTGCAACATGGATACCCTGCTCTACAACATGGATACCCTGCTATGCTCTACAACATGGATACCCTGCTCTGCTCTACAACATGGATGCTCTGCAACGTGGATACCCTGCTCTGCTCTACAACATGGATACCCTGCAACATGGATAGCCTGCTCTGCTCTACAACATGGATACCCTGCTCTACAACATGGATACCCTGCTCTACAACATGGATACCCTGCTCTACAACATGGATAGCCTGCTCTGCTCTACCACATGGATACCCTGCTATGCTCTGCAACATGGATACCCTGCTCTACAACATGGATAGCCTGCTCTGCTCTACAACATGGATACCCTGCTCTACAACATGGATACCCTGCTATGCTCTGCAACATGGATAGCCTGCTCTGCTCTACAACATGGATACCCTGCTCTACAACATGGATACCCTGCTATACAACATGGATACCCTGCTCTGCAACATGGATACCCTGCTCTCCAACATGGATAGCCTGCTCTGCTCTACAACATGGATACCCTGCTTTACAACATGGATACCCTGCTATGCTCTGCAACATGGATACCCTGCTCTGCAACATGGATAGCCTGCTCTGCTCTACAACATGGATACCCTGCTGTACAACATGGATACCCTGCTCTACAACATGGATACCCTGCTCTACAAGATGGATACCCTGCTCTGCAACATGGATACCCTGCTCTACAACATGAATACCCTGCTCTACAACATGGATACCCTGCTCTACAACATGGATACCCTGCTCTGCAACATGGATACCCTGCTCTACAACATGAATACCCTGCTCTACAACATGGATACCCTGCTCTACCAGACACTGAGACAGAGAGACAGAGAGAGTAATTACTATGATATAAGCCGTTAGCTACATGCATTTGCATGATCTCACTGCCAGATTCTCCATTTTAGAGCTAGTCGTATCAGATCCTGGTGTCAGGAACTAGCAGAGCAGGGGATAAATCTACCCAGCACCTTGTCTGTCCCACACCGACACTACGATTACATCAAATGGAAGAATTAGTGGCTCTCTTTATCACCAGTCCCAAATGACACCCTATTGTAGGTCCTGTCGACCCTGGTCAAAAGGAGTGCACTACATAGGGAATAGTGGCCCATTTAGGATGCAGTCCTCCCCCCCCCCCCCCCCCCCCCCCACCACCATGGCCATTTATAAGCTAACGTACAGATCTGAAATGATCTTCCCTCTGCTGTGGTCTACGGTCCATAAATCTATTATATAGAGCTTTGGCTGTTACTCTTCTTTTTTCAGGCCATGCACTTTCATTACTCCATGTATATGTAATCCCCATTCCACCATCATGGCGTATAGGCCTGTTGAAGACAGTGATTTATTACATCAAATGGTATGTTGAAGGTCATTGTGTATAACATCCCTGTAAGTGTTAAATAGATAGTGAACAGTGAATGGATTAGCGAGTTCAAGTACATTCAGATGTATGGGGAATGTCTCAAACAATGCTTTTTAACGTGACCTTAGGTCATTGTGTATAACATCACTGTAAGTGTTAAATAGATAGTGAACAGTGAATGGATTAGCGAGGTCAAGTACATTCAGATGTATGGGGAATGTCTCAAACAATGCTTTTTAACGTGACCTTAGGTCATTGTGTATAACATCCCTGTAAGTGTTAAATAGATAGTGAACAGTGAATGGATTAGCGAGTTCAAGTACATTCAGATGTATGGGGAATGTCTCAAACAATGCTTTTTAACGTGACCTTAGGTCATTGTGTATAACATCACTGTAAGTGTTAAATAGATAGTGAACAGTGAATGGATTAGCGAGGTCAAGTACATTCAGATGCATGGGGAATGTCTCAAACAATGCTTTTAACGTGACCTTAGGTCATTGTGTATAGTGTGTTGAAGTGTTAAATCCTGAATGTCTCAAACGAAGTCTAACCATAAAAGTGTGTATTGACGTTGAACTAACAGGACCAGGTCTGATTCATGTCTTCATGTATGCACTGTATGTGTCCAATCCACATCTGTTTTTAACAACTATGTTCCTTCTGTGTAATATAAATTGACCCTAAAAGGTCAGAACAGCTGAGGTCACCTACGGAACTCTTTAAAGCCAGCTGATCACTACTGAGGCCTGCTGATCACTACTGATGCCTGCTGATCCCTAATGAGGCCTGCTGATCACTACTGATGCCTGCTGATCACTACTGAGGCCTGCTGATCACTACTGATGCCTGCCGATCACTACTGATCACTACTGATGCCTGCTGATCACTACTGAGGCCTGCTGATCACTACTGATGCCAGCTGATCACTACTGATGCCTGCGGATCACTACTGATGCCTGCTGATCACTACTGATCACTACTGATGCCTGCTGATCACTACTGATGCCTGCTAATCACTACTGATGCCAATTCAATTTCATTTCTTTTATATTCCATTTCTCTCAGTGCTCCTTAAATGCAAGAGGAATTAATGTAAAAGACCACATGAATAAACTGAACAATACATTCTGTAGGTTCCAAGTGAACTGAACAATACATTCTATAGGTTCCAAGTGAACTGAACAATACATTCTATAGGTTCCAAGTGAACTGAACAATACATTCTATAGGTTCCAAGTGAACTGAACAATACATTCTATAGGTTCCAAGTGAACTGAACAATACATTCTATAGGTTCCAAATGAACTGAACAATACATTCTATAGGTTCCAAGTGAACTGAACAATACATTCTATAGGTTCCAAGTGAACTGAACAATACATTCTATAGGTTCCAAGTGAACTGAACAATACATTCTATAGGTTCCAAGTGAACTGAACAATACATTCTATAGGTTCCAAGTGAACTGAACAATACATTCTATAGGTTCCAAGTGAACTGAACAATACATTCTATAGGTTCCAAGTGAACTGAACAATACATTCTATAGGTTCCAAGTGAACTGAACAATACATTCTATAGGTTCCAAGTGAACTGAACAATACATTCTATAGGTTCCAAGTGAACTGAACAATACATTCTGTAGGTTCCAAGTGAACAGACCTTCGACGGTCCCCTTTAGCTTGTCAACAGAAAGCGGTTTGAAGTCTCTACACACTCTACCCTCCATTTATAAAAACACACACTTCACAGAACAATAATGTCCTACTATCCATGTCCTGGAGTTCCCGGTGACTTCTTCACCACTCGCCTGACGTCTGAAACAAAGTGGACTTATTCTGCTTGGGAGAATGAACATTTTGATATCTCTCTACAAATGATCCTCCGATTCCTGGTGAAGTAAGTATATCTTATTAGCTTCTGAATCCTACCTGTCAAGTCATGTGACACGGGAATGGCTGAGGTGGTCAGAGGAGGTCAAAAGCTGTATTGATTTTTCAAATGGCATCAAGAGATACAGGGCTGTGTCCCAAATGATACCCTATTCCCTACATAGTGCACTACGCGGTCAAGAGTAGTGCGCTATGGAGGGTATAGGATGCCAGGATGCCATTTGGGACGCGGCCTTGGTGTGCGAATAGGTGTCATCAGACACATCAGTCGGTCTGTAAAGATGGAAAGAGCAGGCTGATTCCCCATCAACTGGCCTCTTCTCTCCAGCTCCTCTAAAACCCTTATTGATCTATCCGAATGAAGAAGAGAGAGGGGGAGAGAGAGAGAGAGGGAGAGAGAGAGAGAGAGAGAGAGAGGGAGAGAGAGAGAGAGAAGTAGAGAGAGAGAGAGAGAAAGTAGAGAGAGAGAGAGAGAGAGAGAGAGAGAGAGGTGGGATGAGAGAGAGAGAGAGAGAGAGAGAGAGAGAGAGAGAGAGAAGAGAGAGAGAGAGAGAGAGAGAGAGAGAGAGAGAGAGAAGGTGGGATGAGAGAGGGAGAGAGAGAGAGAAAGTAGAGAGAGAGAGGTGGGATGAGACGAGAGAGAGAGAGAGAGAGAGGTGGGATGAGAGAGAGAGAGAGAGAGAGAGGTGGGATGAGAGAGGGAGAGAGAGAGAGAGAAAGTAGAGAGGAGAGAGAGAGAGAGAGAGAGAGAGGAAAGTAGAGGAGAGAGAGAGAGAGAAGTAGAGAGAGAGAGAGAGAGAGAGAGAGAGAGGTGGGATGAGAGAGAGAGAGAGAGAGAGAGAGAGAGAGAGAGAGAGAAAGAGAGAGAGAGAGAGAGAGAGAGAGAGAGAGAGAGAGAGAGAGAGAGAGAGAGAGAGAGGAGAGAGAGAGAGAGAGTAGAGAGAGAGAAGGTAGAGACGAGAGAGGAGAGAGAGAGAGAGAGAGGAGAGAGACGAGAGAGAGAGAGCGAGGGTGGGATTGAGAGAGGGAGAGAGAGAGAGAGAGAGGTGGGATGAGAGAAGAGAGAGAGAGAGGTGGATTGAGGAGATGGGAGACGGGAGAGAGAGAGAGAGAGGTGGGATGAGAGAGGGAGAGAGAGAGAGAAGAGAGAGGTGGGATGGAGAGGGAGAAGGAGAGAGAGGTAGAGAAAGAGAGGTAGGGATGAGAGAAGAGAGAGGTAGAGGAAAGAGGTGTGCATGAGAGAGGGAAGAGAGAGAGAGAGAGAGAGGTGGGATGAGAGAGGGAGAGAGAGAGAGCGAGAGAGTGGGATGAGAGAGGGAGGATAGAGAGAGGAGAGAGAGAGGTGGGTTAGCAGAGGGAGAGTGAGAGAGATGGTGGATGAGAGAGCGAGAGAGGTAGAGAAAGAGGTGGGATGAGAGAGCGGAGCGGTAGAGAAAGAGGTGGGATGAGAGAGCGAGAGCGGGGAAGAGAAGATTGTAGAGGAGAGGGGAAGAGAAAGTTGTAGGATGCAGAGAGCGAGAGAAGAGAGAGGTGGGATGAGAGAGGAAGAGAGAGAGGTGGGATGAGAGAGATAGAGAGAGAGGTAGAGAGAGAGGTAGAGAGATTAGTGCAGAAGTGCAGTTAACGTCTTACGGTCCCCTTCCTTTCTCTCATTTTTATCAGAAAAACATGGAAATGTGGCTTAGCAGAACAGCAGTAAGAAGAGAAGCTTAGGGGAAATAAGATGATCTGAATTTAAATAAATGGCTGCTTTAAGTCCTAACGGTGAATAACATTACCAAGTAGAAATGAAGGTCTCTGAGTCCCTCAGGATACTAGACTACTGGAGTAAAGAGTCTCAGGATACTGGACTACTGGAGTAGAGAGTCTCAGGATACTAGACTACTGGAGTAGAGAGTCTCAGGATACTAGACTACTGGAGTAGAGAGGGTCTCAGGATACTAGACTACTGGAGTAGAGAGTCTCAGGATACTAGACTACTGGAGTAGAGGGTCTCAGGATACTAGACTACTGGAGTAGAGAGTCTCAGGATACTAGACTACTGGAGTAGAGAGTCTCAGGATACTAGACTACTGGAGTAGAGAGGGTCTCAGGATACTAGACTACTGGAGTAGAGACCCTCAGGATACTAGACTACTGGAGTAGAGAGTCTCAGGATACTAGACTACTGGAGTAGAGGGTCTCAGGATACTAGACTACTGGAGTAGAGAGTCTCAGGATACTAGACTACTGGAGTAGAGAGTCTCAGGATACTAGACTACTGGAGTAGAGAGGGTCTCAGGATACTAGACTACTGGAGTAGAGAGTCTCAGGATACTAGACTACTGGAGTAGAGAGTCTCAGGATACTAGACTACTGGAGTAGAGAGGGTCTCAGGATACTAGACTACTGGAGTAGAGACCCTCAGGATACTAGACTACCGGAGTAGAGAGTCTCAGGATACTAGACTACTGGAGTAGAGAGGGTCTCAGGATACTAGACTACTAGAGTAGAGACCCTCAGGATACTAGACTACCGGAGTAGAGAGGGTCCCTGAGACACTCAGGATAAACGACTACAATGTCAACCATTGGTGTCTGATAAAATACATAACATAGCATTTGGTTAAACAAGACCAGTAAAATATAACTGGTCAATTGAATGGCTTTGTGCATACACTATGTATACAAAAGTATGTGGACACACCTTCAAATTAGTGGATTTGGCTATTTCAGTCATACCCGTTTCTGACAGGTGTATGACATTGAGCATACCGCCATGCAATATCCATAGACAAACACTGGCAGTAGATTGAAAGTCACTGAGCTCTTCAGTAAGGCCAATGTGGCCCCGTCACAGGATGCCACCTTTCCAACACATTTCTGTCCTGCCCGGTCAACTGTAAGTGCAATTATTGTGAACTGGAAACGTCTAGGAGCAACAAAGGCTCAGTCACAAAGTGGTGTGGAAGAACTTGACTGGTCTTCACAGAGCCCTGACCTCAACCCCATCAAACACCTTTGGGATGAATTGGAACACAGACTGCGAGCCTGAAGGCCTAATCGTCCAACATTACTGCCCGACCTCAAAAATGTTTGGGGCTAAATTGAAGCAAGTCCCCGCAGCAATGTTCCAACATCTAGTGGAAAGCCTTCCCAGAAGAGTGGAGGCTGTTATAGCAGCAATGTTCCAACATCTAGTGGAAAGCCTTCCCAGAAGAGTGGAGGCTGTTATAGCAGCAATGTTCCATCATCTAGTGGAAAGCCTTCCTAGAAGAGTGGAGGCTGTTATAGCAGCAATGTTCCAACATCTAGTGGAAAGCCTTCCCAGAAGAGTGGAGGCTGTTACAGCAGCAATGTTCCATCTAGTGGAAAGCCTTCCCAGAAGAGTGGAGGCTGTTATAGCAGCAATGTTCCAACATCTAGTGGAAAGCCTTCCCAGAAGAGTGGAGGCTGTTATAGCAGCAATGTTCCAACATCTAGTGGAAAAACTTCCCAGAAGAGTGGAGGCTGTTATAGCAGCAATGTTCCAACATCTAGTGGAAAGCCTTCCCAGAAGAGTGGAGGCTGTTATAGCAGCAATGTTCCAACATCTAGTGGAAAGCCTTCCCAGAAGAGTGGAGGCTGTTATAGCAGCAATGTTCCATCATCTAGTGGAAAGCCTTCCTAGATGAGTGGAGGCTGTTATAGCAGCAATGTTCCAACATCTAGTGGAAAGCCTTCCCAGAAGAGTGGAGGCTGTTATAGCAGCAATGTTCCATCTAGTGGAAAGCCTTCCCAGAAGAGTGGAGGCTGTTATAGCAGCAATGTTCCAACATCTAGTCGAAAGCCTTCCCAGAAGAGTGGAGGCTGTTATAGCAGCAATGTTCCAACATCTAGTGGAAAGCCTTCCCAGAAGAGTGGAGGCTGTTATAGCAGCAATGTTCCAACATCTAGTGGAAAGCCTTCCCAGAAGAGTGGAGGCTGTTATAGCAGCAATGTTCCAACATCTAGTGGAAAACCTTCCCAGAAGAGTGGAGGCTGTTATAGCAGCAATGTTCCAACATCTAGTGGAAAGCCTTCCCAGAAGAGTGGAGGCTGTTATAGCAGCAATGTTCCAACATCTAGTGGAAAGCCTTCCCAGAAGAGTGGAGGCTGTTATAGCAGCAATGTTCCATTATCTAGTAGAAAGCCTTCCCAGAAGAGTGGAGGCTGTTATAGCAGCAATGTTCCAACATCTAGTGGAAAGCCTTCTCAGAAGAGTGGAGGCTGTTATAGCAGCAATGTTCCATCTAGTGGAAAGCCTTCCCAGAAGAGTGGAGGCTGTTATAGCAGCAATGTTCCAACATCTAGTGGAAAGCCTTCCCAGAAGAGTGGAAGCTGTTATAGCAGCAATGTTCCAACATCTAGTGGAAAGCCTTCCCAGAAGAGTGGAGGCTGTTATAGCAGCAATGTTCCAACATCTAGTGGAAAGCCTTCCCAGAAGAGTGGAGGCTGTTATAGCAGCAATGTTCCAACATCTAGTGGAAAGCCTTCCCAGAAGAGTGGAGCTGTTATAGCAGCAATGTTCCAACATCTAGTGGAAAGCCTTCCCAGAAGAGTGGAGGATGTTATAGCAGCAATGTTCCAACATCTAGTGGAAAGCCTTCCCAGAAGAGTGGAGGCTGTTATGGCAGCAATATTGCAACATCTAGTGGAAAGCCTTCCCAGAAGAGTGGAGGCTGTTATAGCAGCAATGTTCCAACATCTAGTGGAAAGCCTTCCCAGAAGAGTGGAGGCTGTTATAGCAGCAATGTTCCAACATCTAGTGGAAAGCCTTCCCAGAAGAGTGGAGGCTGTTATAGCAGCAATGTTCCAACATCTAGTGGAAAGCCTTCCCAGAAGAGTGGAGGCTGTTATAGCAGCAATGTTCCAACATCTAGTGGAAAGCCTTCCCAGAAGAGTGGAGGATGTTATAGCAGCAATGTTCCAACATCTAGTGGAAAGCCTTCCCAGAAGAATGGAGGATGTTATAGCAGCAATGATCCAACATCTAGTGGAAAGCCTTCCCAGAAGAGTGGAGGCTGTTATAGCAGCAATGTTCCAACATCTAGTGGAAAGCCTTCCCAGAAGAGAGGAGGCTGTTATAGCAGCAATGTTCCAACATCTAGTGGAAAGCCTTCCCAGAAGAGAGGAGGCTGTTATAGCAGCAATGTTCCAACATCTAGTGGAAAGCCTTCCCAGAAGAGTGGAGGCTGTTATAGCAGCAATGTTCCAACATCTAGTGGAAAGCCTTCCCAGAAGAGTGGAGGCTGTTATAGCAGCAATGTTCCAACATCTAGTGGAAAGCCTTCCCAGAAGAGTGGAGGATGTTATAGCAGCAATGTTCCAACATCTAGTGGAAAGCCTTCCCAGAAGAATGGAGGATGTTATAGCAGCAATGATCCAACATCTAGTGGAAAGCCTTCCCAGAAGAGTGGAGGCTGTTATAGCAGCAATGTTCCAACATCTAGTGGAAAGCCTTCCCAGAAGAGAGGAGGCTGTTATAGCAGCAATGTTCCAACATCTAGTGGAAAGCCTTCCCAGAAGAGAGGAGGCTGTTATAGCAGCAATGTTCCAACATCTAGTGGAAAGCCTTCCCAGAAGAGAGGAGGCTGTTATAGCAGCAATGTTCCAACATCTAGTGGAAAGCCTTCCCAGAAGAGAGGAGGCTGTTATAGCAGCAATGTTCCAACATCTAGTGGAAAGCCTTCCCAGAAGAGAGGAGGCTGTTATAGCAGCAATGTTCCAACATCTAGTGGAAAGCCTTCCCAGAAGACTGGAGGCTGTTATAGCAGCAATGTTCCAACATCTAGTGGAAAGCCTTCCCAGAAGAGTGGAGGCTGATATAGCAGCAAAAAAGTGAACCAACCTATTAATGCCCATGAGTTTGTAATGAGATGTTGGACAAGCAGGTGTCCATATACTTTTAGCCATGTGGTGTATCTGTCATCTGTAAATAACGCTACTAAACTAGAGTTTGTTACAATGGGGGCTCTAGCCCGGCCAGACCTAAAACATCTATTTAAAGTAAACCAAACAGGGAGGGTTGTAGACACTAACCACATATGAATCCAACTGTAACTGTCTGTCAAGTTGGAGCTGGATAAACATCTGTATTATCATGGGCAGGGCTCCTACCCCCTTAGCTGGAATCAATGTCAATGATGTTTAAATCCATAGTCATGCTATCAAATGGAAATGGAAGCACTTTTAGATTATACACACAAACAATGAGAAAGTAGTACACAACGCAATGAATCCTCCATTTTAAAATAACCAGTCCCTCAGAGTTGGGATCGTAGTACACAACGCAATGAATCCTCCATTTTAAAATAACCAGTCCCTCAGAGTTGGGATCGTAGTACACAACGCAATGAATCCTCCATTTTAAAATAACCAGTCTCTCAGAGTTGGCACTATTTCATGGCAACGCGATAAAGTCATGGCTATTAGGAACTTTATTACATTAGAATATATGTCACGTGGTATAAAATGATTAGAGACAGGCGCAGGAATACGTAATAGGAGGGGTTTAATACTCCACCCAACAATACAACATGAAAAGGCACGGGGCGGGGGACGGAGCCCCAACAAGCACGTATACAGGCGCAGGAATACGTAATAGAGGGGTTACTCCAACGATACAACATGAAAAGGCACGGGGCGGGGGACGGAGCCCCAACAAACACGTATACAGGCGCAGGAATACGTAATAGAGGGGTTACTCCAACGATACAACATGAAAAGGCACGGGGCGGGGGACGGAGCCCCAACAAACACGTATACAGGCGCAGGAATACGTAATAGAGGGGTTACTCTAACAATACAACATGAAAAGGCACGGGGCGGGGGACGGAGCCCCAACAAACACGTATACAGGCGCAGGAATACGTAATAGAGGGGTTACTCCAACAATACAACATGAAAAGGCACGGGGCGGGGGACGGAGCCCCAAACACAAAAACACAGGGATGCAAACCAAACAAAAGACAGAGGTTAAACCTCTACTAAATATACAGGACGAGACCCGTAATAACAAACCAAACAAGAGACAGAGGTTAAACCTCTACTAAATATACAGGACGAGACCCGTAATAACAAACCAAACAAGAGACAGAGGTTAAACCTCTACTAAATATACAGGACGAGACCCGTAATAACAAACCAAACAAGAGACAGGGGTTAAACCTCTACTAAATATACAGGACGAGACCCGTAAAAACAAACCAAACAAGAGACAGGGGTTAAACCTCTACTAAATATACAGGACGAGACCCGTAATAACAAACCAAACAAGAGACAGAGGTTAAACCTCTACTAAATACACGGGACGAGACCCGTAATAACAAACCAAACAAGAGACAGAGGTTAAACCTCTACTAAATATACAGGACGAGACCCGTAATAACAAACCAAACAAGAGACAGAGGTTAAACCTCTACTAAATATACAGGACGAGACCCGTAATAACAAACCAAGCAAGAGACAGAGGTTAAACCTCTAATAAATATACAGGACGAGACCCGTAATAACAAACCAAACAAGAGACAGAGGTTAAACATCTACTAAATATACGGGACGAGACCCGTAATAACAATTGCACAAAACAAGCAGCATGAAAGCCGAAACAACAACACAGGTACACACAGGACCAACGGACATGGTAACAATAACACAGGTACACACAGGACCAACGGACATGGTAACAATAACACAGGTACACACAGGACCAACGGACATGGTAACAATAACACAGGTACACACAGGACCAACGGACATGGTAACAATAACACAGGTACACACAGGACCAACGGACCTGGTAACAATAACACGGGTACACACAGGACCAACGGACCTGGTAACAATAACACAGGTACACACAGGACCAACGGACATGGTAACAATAACCGACAAGACAATGGCGAGCAGAGGGCACATGTATACAATTACGAATCAGGGGGAAATAGGAACCAGGTGTGCGTAATTAGACCAGACACTCCGGGGTTGGTGGCAATGAAGCATTTCAGTGACACCTAGAAGCCGATGACGTAGACCTCCGGAACTGGTACACGGAATGAGCAGCAGTACCGGAGGGATCCATGACAGTATATGACTAGTTATTGGGGGGGAAAGGGGGGCTCTTTGCATCAGTTATTATCAAAAGACTGCAATTTTTTGCCAGGACTGTGTGGTTCTTGATTTAATATCTTTCTCATTTCATGTTCTGGTTGATTCTTTGATCATATCATTAAATCTATCTGGGGTTGAAAATCATGTAGGCCTACAGCTTAAACAGTTAACCCTTTAGTTTAGTTGCATGTTGAGCTTAAACAATTAACCCTTTAGTTTAGTTCCAGTTGTCACGCCTTGGTCTTAGTATTTTGTGTTTTCTTTAATTATTTGTTCAGGCCAGGGTGTGACATGGGTTATTGTGTTGTCGTATTGGGGTTGTTGTAGGCATTGGGATTGTGGCTGATTAGGGGTGTGTCTAGCATAGGCTTGGCTGCCTGAGGCGGTTCTCAATCAGAGTCAGGTGATTCTCGTGGTCTCTGATTGGGAACCATATTTAGGTAGCCGGGGTTTCACTGTGTATTTTGTGGGTGATTGTTCCTGTCTCTGTGTAGTACCACCAGATAGGCTGTAATAGGTTTTCGCGTTCCGTTTGTTGTTTTGTTTATATATAGTATTTCATGTATCGCTATTCTTCATTAAAAGACATGAGTAACCACCACGCTGCATTTCGGTCCGACTCTCCTTCAACAGACGAACGCCGTTACACCAAGTGGTTTAATGAAGGATCAACTCCTCTCTCCGAAAGCATGAATCAAAGCCATGTCAGATAAATCAACCTTGATAAATCAGATAAATCAACCTTGTATTGTCTGTTATGTTATGAAGGACGTCTATATGAATGCATCATTCAACCATGGCAGCAACAATAACCAAACGGCCATGTCAATACAGCCGGCTGACATGGTTGGCTTGTGCTCCCTGGGAAATCCTGTAATTCACCATTGATTCTGTTACTCGCACGTATTTCCTCAATGCCAGCTATTCAATACACAAGCCACAACATGTAAGTCTCCGTGATAAAGAACATAACATGGGTTATGTTTCAATGGGGTTTAAAGTCAAACTACGATTGCTGTACGTTATCCAAATCGATTCATACAGTATAAATACCTGGATCTAGTGTCGGTAATCTACAGCTTTGGTGTGACCATAGGTACAACAAACCTCTTCTTCCATTATCCTCTCTGCAGCAGTCTAACGAAGCAATGAGGACGTACTGCTGTTGGTCCTGTCAAAGGTACAACAAACCTCTACTTCCATTAGCCTCTCTGCAGCAGTCTAACAAAGCAATGAGGACCTACTGCGATTGGTTCTGCCAGTCAGAGACAGCCCAGTCTGTGTCCCAAATGGTACCCTAATCCCAATCCCTACATCACCACAGTCCCTACATCACCACAGTCTCTACATCACCACAGCCTCTACATCACCACAGTCCCTACATCACCACAGTCCATACATCACCACAGTCCCTCCATCACCACAGTCCCTACATCACCACAGTCTCTACATCACCACAGCCCCTACATCACCACAGTTGCATTATGCATGGGCCAGACCTTGGTCTGTGGATCAATGTGCATGGTGGTCCAGCCGTGGTGTGTTTTTGTTTACAAGATTCTACATTTGTAATATTCGGATGGTAGACTAGTTTCCTGTCCAGAAGGTGTCCTGGTACATCAAGCTGTCTCACTACAGAAACAGGAGATAAGACTAATGTCCTGTCCAGGGGGTGTCCTGGTACATCAAGCTGTCTCACTACAGAAACAGGAGATAGACTAGTGTCCTGTCCAGGGGGTGTCCTGAACATCAGAAACAGGGGATAGACTAGTGTCCTGTCCAGGGGGTGTACTGGTACATCAAGCTGTCTCACTACAGAAACAGGAGATAGACTAGTGTCCTGTCCAGGGGGTGTCCTGGTACATCAAGCTGTCTCACTACAGAAACAGTAGATGAATGTGTGTCCTGTCCAGGGGGTGTCCTGTACATCAGAAACAGGGGATAGACTAGTGTCCTGTCCAGGGGGTGTACTGGTACATCAAGCTGTCTCACTACAGAAACAGGAGATAGACTAGTGTCCTGTCCAGGGGGTGTCCTGGTACATCAAGCTGTCTCACTACAGAAACAGGAGATAGACTAGTGTCCTGTCCAGGGGGTGTCCTGGTACGTCAAGCTGCCTCACTACAGAAACAGGAGATAGACTAGTGTCCTGTCCAGGGGGTGTCCTGGTACATCAAGCTGCCTCACTATAGTAACAGGAGCTACTGCTCCTATCAGCCGTTCTGGCTCGTACAAGCCCAGGCTCGTACAAGGCTACTTACTATACTACACCGAAGATCTTTGAAAATCTGTCAAACATGGAATGGTTCAATATCGACTGAGGGGAATATCTTTCTGAAGACCCTGATTTGACTAAATCATGTCCATACAGAACATGTGCCTCTCAGGTCATCGAGATAAATCACATTTAATATTTCACACTGGCAGTTGAATGACGACCAATTGGCTTCTGGTCTGCCAGGGTGAGTTAAGACAAAGGGTTCTGTGATGCATGGACATCTCCCAATCTAATTAACCTTCACACAACACTCATTCATTAAATCTCAACAAGGTCAACCTCTTTAATGGGGACAATTAAGCACCATCCCTGTATGACAGGAAGACAACAGCTTCCTACCAAGGCTCTCGTATGACAGGACGACAACAGCTTCCTTCCAAGGCTCTGGTATGACAGGAAGACAACAGCTTTCTACCAAGGCTCTGGTATAACAGGAAGACAACAACTTTCTACCAAGGCTCTGGTATGACAGGATGACAACAGCTTCCTACCAAGGCTCTGGTATGACAGGAAGACAACAGCTTTCTACCAAGGCTCTGGTATGACAGGAAGACAACAGCTTTCACCCAGGCTCTGGTATGACAGGAAGACAACAACTTTCTACCAAGGCTCTGGTATGACAGGGTAACAGGGACTCTGGATGGGGAGTTGTAGTGCTTAGAGAGGTACTGTAACTGACAATGTTAGAGAGAGGTACTGTAACTGACAACCTTAGAGAGAGGTACTGTAACTGACAACGTTAGAGAGAGGTACTGTAACTGACAACGTCAGAGAGAGGTACTGTAACTGACAATGTTAGAGAGAGGTACTGTAACTGACAATGCTAGAGAGAGGTACTGTAACTGACAACGTCAGAGAGAGGTACTGTAACTGACAACGTTAGAGAGAGGTACTGTAACTGATAACGTCAGAGAGAGGTACTGTAACTGACAAGGTTAGAGGTACTGTAACTGATAACGTCAGAGAGAGGTACTGTGACTGACAACGTCAGAGAGAGGTACTGTGACTGACAACGTCAGAGAGAGGTACTGTAACTGACAACGTCAGAGAGAGGTACTGTAACTGACAACGTTAGAGAGAGGTACTGTAACTGATAACGTCAGAGAGAGGTACTGTAACTGACAAGGTTAGAGGTACTGTAACTGATAACGTCAGAGAGAGGTACTGTGACTGACAACGTCAGAGAGAGGTACTGTGACTGACAACGTCAGAGAGAGGTACTGTAACTGACAACGTCAGAGAGAGGTACTGTAACTGACAACGTCAGAGAGAGGTGCTGTAACTGACAACGTTAGAGAGGGGTACTGAAACTGACAACGTCAGAGAGAGGTACTGTAACTGACAACGTCAGAGAGAGGTACTGTAACTGACAAGGTTAGAGGTACTGTAACTGACAACGTTAGAGAGAGGTACTGTAACTGACAACGTCAGAGAGAGGTACTGTAACTGACAGTGTTAGAGGTACTGTAACTGACAACGTCAGAGAGAGGTACTGTAACTGACAGCGTTAGAGGTACTGTAACTGACAACGTCAGAGAGAGGTACTGTAACTGACAGCGTTAGAGGTACTGTAACTGACAACGTCAGAGAGAGGTACTGTAACTGACAAGGTTAGAGGTACTGTAACTGACAACGTTAGAGAGAGGTACTGTAACTGACAACGTCAGAGAGAGGTACTGTAACTGACAGTGTTAGAGGTACTGTAACTGACAACGTCAGAGAGAGGTGCTGTAACTGACAACGTCAGAGAGAGGTACTGTAACTGACAACGTCAGAGAGAGGTACTGTAACTGACAACGTTAGAGATACTGTAACTGATAACGTCACAGAGAGGTACTGTAACTGACAAGGTTAGAGAGAGGTACTGTAACTGACAACGTCAGAGAGAGGTACTGTAACTGACAGCGTTAGAGGTGCTGTAACTGACAACGTCAGAGAGAGGTGCTGTAACTGACAACGTCAGAGAGAGGTACTGTAACTGACAACGTCAGAGAGAGGTACTGTAACTGACAACGTTAGAGGTACTGTAATTGATAACGTCAGAGAGAGGTACTGTAACTGACAAGGTTAGAGAGAGGTACTGTAACTGACAAGGTTAGAGAGAGGTACTGTAACTGACAAGGTTAGAGAGAGGTACTGTAACTGACAACGTCAGAGAGAGGTACTGTAACTGACAAGGTTAGAGAGAGGTACTGTAACTGACAACGTCAGAGAGAGGTACTGTAACTGACAACGTCAGAGAGAGGTACTGTAACTGACAACGTCAGAGAGAGGTACTGTAACTGATAACGTTAGAGAGAGGTACTGTAACTGACAATGTCAGAGAGAGGTACTATAACTGACAACGTCAGAGAGAGGTACTGTAACTGACAACGTCAGAGAGAGGTACTGTAACTGACAACGTCAGAGAGAGGTACTGTAACTGACAACGTTAGAGAGAGGTACTGTAACTGACAACGTTAGAGGTACTGTAACTGACAACGTCAGAGAGAGATACTGTAACTGACAACGCCAGAGAGAGGTACTGTAACTGACAACGTCAGAGAGAGGTACTGTAACTGACAACGTCAGAGAGAGGTACTGTAACTGACAACGTCAGAGAGAGGTACTGTAACTGACAACGTCAGAGAGAGGTA
>NW_022265836.1:115000-220000 GCF_002021735.2 Oncorhynchus kisutch | reverse complement strand
AGACCAGGACCCTATTCCCTATATAGTGCACTACTATAGACCAGAGCCCTAGTCCCTATATAGTGCACTACTTTAGACCAGAGCCCTATTCCCTATATAGTGCACTACTTTAGACCAGGGCCCTATTCCCTATATAGTGCACTACTATAGACCAGAGCCCTAGTCCCTATATAGTGCACTACTTTAGACCAGGGCCCTATTCCCTATATAGTGCACTACTTTAGACCAGAGCCCATTGGGGCAAAAGTTGTCCACTACATAGAGATGTTGCCATGGAATCAAGTAGAGTTAGAGGTCAATTAGCCAATCACGTGTCCATCCTAAATCATCCTTGGCATATAGAAGAGCCAATTGCTTTACTTACTTACCTTAACGTTGTGACTGTATCCTAGACAATCCCCAGTGACAATAAAACACAACGATTCAATGTTTCAGTGTCGGCTGTATATAAATCCCCCTCCACCGGCTGAGGTATAATCTATTCCGCAATAGATCATATGGACCGTAATGCTCTCACAAGAAAACAATGTGTTATCCCCATTACCATAAAACCCAGGTAGCGTTGAGACAACACAATTAATGATACACCTGGTCTGTGTGGAATAGGGGTTTCATAACGAGATGGGGGCCCGCATATCCCAAATTACACCCTATTCTGTATTTAGTGCACTACATTTGACCCTGGGCCATGGGCAACACTAGTCCACTATTCGGGGAATAAGGGGGCCATTTGGGACTCAGACCAACGAGATGGTTATTAATACATGATTATAAGCAGTGTATTAATCAGATGGCCTTGTTGTACATGCACGCAGACCGTTAGCTTTAACGTAAATATGCTGAGTCGTCTATAATTGGGACTGTCCATTTAGAGGGTAGAGGGCATTACAGAGAGGGTCAGTGACTAGACCGTTGGCTTTAACTTCAATATGCTGAGTCGTCTATAATTGGACTGTCCATTTAGAGGGTAGAGGGCATTACAGAGAGGGTCAATGACTAGACAACTAAGTTGTAGAAAAGTCATTTTGGGGGGGGGGCACTATTCTCAGCACACCTGAAAGTTAGAGCCAACTTAAATAGATAGGTTACTATTTACCCCTGGGGATGTGACTCTTTCAACAGAGTTTGTCCTATAGTGGTCAGCACAGCCGACTACAGATCCACACACTGTCCTCATCATCAGGGTGAACTAATCCCCGGTTCAGTTCACTTACTCAGCTGTTCATCTCCTCTGTGTCCTAATGCTCCTGTTAAACCATCATAATGAAGTGATACATATGAAGACTAGAGACGTTACTCTTCCCTGTGACGGTTTGTTCTCTCTCCAGAGTTGCTGTGCCCTGTGACGGTTTGTTCTCTCTCCAGAGTTGCTGTGCCCTGTGACGGGGGTAGAGACTGGAGTAAAGACTGGGGTAGAGACTGGGGTAGAGACTGGAGTAGAGACTGAGGTAGAGACTGGGGTAGAGACTGGGGTAGAGACTGGAGTAGAGACTGAAGTAGAGACTGGGGTAGAGACTGGAGTAGAGCCTGGGGTAGAGACTGGGGTAGAGACTGGAGTAGAGACTGGGGTAGAGACTGAGGTGGAGACTGAGGCAGAGACTAGGGCGGAGCCTGGGGTAGAGACGGGGGTAGAGACTGGGGTAGAGACTGGGGCAGAGACTGGGGTAGAGACTGGGGTAGAGACTGGGGTAGAGACTGAGTTTTCCCAGCAGCTAGCCAGTCCTCTTTATGACAAGCCACTATAATTATGACATCAAATGACCTCACAGGCTCTCTCCCTCAGCCATACTGTAGGGTGTCCTCTACTCTTCCACACTGTAGGGTGTCCCCTACTCCTCCACACTGTAGGGTGTCCCCTACTCAGCCACACTGTAGGGTGTCCCCTACTCAGCCACACTGTAGGGTGTCCCCTACTCCTCCACACTGTAGGGTGTCCCCTACTCCTCCACACTGTAGGGTGTCCCCTACTCCTCCACACTGTAGGGTGTCCCCTACGCCTCCACACTGTAGGGTGTCCCCTAATCCTCCACACTGTAGGGTGTCCCCTACTCCTCCACACTGTAGGGTGTCCCCTACTCCTCTCCACACTGTAGGGTGTCCCCTTCTCCTCCACACTGCAGGGTGTCCCCTTCTCCTCCACACTGTAGGGTGTTCGCTACTCCTCCACACTGTAGAGTGTCACCTACTCCTCCACACTGTAGGGTGTCCCCTACTCCTCCACACTGCAGGGTGTCCCCTTCTCCTCCACACTGCAGGGTGTCCCCTTCTCCTCCACACTGCAGGGTGTCCCCTTCTCCTCCACACTGTAGGGTGTCCCCTACTCCTCCACACTATAGGGTGTCCCCTACTCCTCCACACTGTAGGGTGTCCCCTACTACGCCACACTGTAGAGTGTCCCCTACTCCTCCACACTGCAGGGTGTCCCCTTCTCCTCCACACTGCAGGGTGTCCCCTTCTCCTCCACACTGTAGGGTGTCCGCTACTCCTCCACACTGTAGAGTGTCCCCTACTCCTCCACACTGTAGGGTGTCCCCTACTCCTCCACACTGTAGGGTGTCCCCTACTCCTCCACACTGTAGGGTGTCCCCTAATCCTCCACACTGTAGAGTGTCCCCTACTCCTCCACACTGTAGGGTGTCCCCTACTCCTCTCCACACTGTAGGGTGTCCCCTACTCCTCTCCACACCGTAGGGTGTCTCCTACTCCGCCACACTGTGGGGTGTCCCCTACTCCTCCACACTGTAGGGTGTCCCCTACTCCTCCACACTGTAGGGTGTCCCCTACTCCTCCACACTGTAGGGTGTCCCCTACTCCTCCACACTGTAGGGTGTCCCCTACTACGCCACACTGTAGAGTGTCCCCTACTCCTCCACACTGCAGGGTGTCCCCTTCTCCTCCACACTGCAGGGTGTCCCATTCTCCTACAGTGTGGAGGAGTAGGTGACACTCCCCTACTCCTCCACACTGTAGGTTGTCCCCTACTCCTCTCCACACTGTAGAGTGTCCCCTACTCCTCCACACTGTAGAGTGTCCCCTACGCCTGTCAGGAAGCATTCATTCTCTCACAGCGTCCTCGCCTAGCTGATGCGATGATATTTTCCTGATGTATTAACACGTTTCTTGTTGTTGCTCAGGCCTCCATTGATTTAGTGACTCTAATTTTGACCATCCTACAAGGAAAAACAATTACAGGCAGTTTTGATCGGATTATTTTTCATTTTATTTGATTTATTTTACCTTTATTTTACCTTTATTTTACCTTTATTTACCTTTATTTAACCTTTATTTAAACTTTATTTAAACTTGATTTAAACTTGATTTAACCTTTATTTAAACTTGATTTAACCTTTATTTAAACTTGATTTAACCTTTATTTAACCTTTATTTAACCTTTATTTAAACTTGATTTAACCTTTATTTAAACTTGATTTAACCTTTATTTAAACTTGATTTAAACTTGATTTAACCTTATTTAACCTTTATTTAACCTTTATTTAACCTTTATTTAACCTTTATTTAAACTTGATTTAACCTTTATTTAACCTTTATTTAAACTTGATTTAACCTTTATTTAAACTTGATTTAACCTTTATTTAAACTGATTTAACCTTTATTTAACCTTTATTTAAACTTGATTTAACCTTTATTTAAACTTGATTTAACCTTTATTTAACCTTTATTTAAACTTGATTTAACCTTTATTTAACCTTTATTTAAACTTGATTTAACCTTTATTTAAACTTGATTTAACCTTTATTTAACCTTTATTTAAACTTTATTTAACCTTTATTTAACGAGGCAAGTCAGTTAAGAACACATTCTTATTTACTATGACGGTCTAGGAACAGTGGGTTAACTGCCTTGTTCAGGGGCAGAACGACAGATTTGTACCTTGTCAGCTCAGGGGGTTTGAACTTGTAACCTTCCGGTTACTAGTCCAACGCTATGACAGAGAACATGACAGAGAACACGAGGGACACGTGCCCACTCAGATTTGTCATGTTGAATTTGTAATTATTATTATTTTATTTCTCTCTGTAATACTACTAGCCATATAGCATTTAAATGAAGTTAGCTTTAGCTAGCCCAGATAGGTTTCCAATCTCCCAACCTCATAACTAGCTACTAATGAAGTTAGCTTTAGCTAGCCCAGATAGGTCCCCAATCTCCCAACCTCATAACTAGCTACCAATGAAGTTAGCTTTAGCTAGCCCAGATAGGTTCACAATCTCCCAACATCATAACTAGCTACCAATGAAGTTAGCTTTAGCTAGCCCAGATAGGTTCACAATCTCCCAACCTCATAACTAGCTACCAATGAAGTTAGCTTTATCTAGCCCAGATAGGTTTCCAATCTCCCAACCTCATAACTAGCTACTAATGAAGTTAGCTTTAGCTAGCCCAGATAGGTCCCCAATCTCCCAACCTCATAACTAGCTACCAATGAAGTTAGCTTTAGCTAGCCCAGATAGGTTCACAATCTCCCAACCTCATAACTAGCTACCAATGAAGTTAGCTTTAGCTAGCCCAGAAAGGTCCCCAATCTCCCAACCTCATAACTAGCTACCAATGAAGTTAGCTTTAGCTAGCCCAGATAGGTTCCCAATCTCCCAACCTCAAAACTAGCTACCAATGAAGTTAGCTTTAGCTAGCCCAGATAGGTTCACAATCTCCCAACCTCAAAACTAGCTACCAAGAAGCGATTCCAGGCTATCAAGTTCGAGTAGCTAGCTTGTCTAATGATCTTATCTATCCTGCTGGCAAGGTTGGTTTGACTTCAGAAAATCAAGCAATAACTAAATGTGCTGAATAAGACTCACATTCCTTTCCATGTATCATCCAGATGTTAGCAGAGATGCAGAGAAGCACCAGTCAGGAGGATACAGACAGCTCCAGAGGAATGCTTAGATGTGCAGAAAAATAGACCGGTTTATGACACGGCATTAAGAATAATGATTACGGCTTTGGAATGCAATCCCAGCCATCTTCAGGTACTCTGTGCCCCCTTTCAGACAGACAGGTGCTAACACAGAGACAGACAGGCATTAACACAGAGACAGACAGGCACTAACACAGAGACAGACAGGCACGAACACAGAGACAGACAGACACTAACACATAGACAGACAGGCATTAACACAGAGACAGACAGGCACTAACACAGAGACAGACAGGCACTAACACAGAGACAGACAGGCACTAACACATAGACAGACAGGCACTAACACATAGACAGACAGGCACTAACACATAGACAGACAGGCATTAACACAGAGACAGACAGGCACTAACACATAGACAGACAGGCACTAACATAGAGACAGACAGGCACTAACACAGAAACAGACAGGCAATTACACAGAGACAGTCAGGCACTAACACAGAGACAGACAGGCACTAACACAGAGACAGACAGGCACTAACACAGAGACAGACAGGCACTAACACAGAGACAGACAGGCACTAACACAGAGACAGACAGGCACTAACACATAGACAGACAGGCACTAACACATAGACAGACAGGCACTAACACAGAGACAGACAGGTACTTGACCAGGACCCATAGGGCAACCATGTTCCTATCTACTGAACATTGCAAGGCTACAGTTCCCTGTGACGTTCCATAGGCCTGTTTGAAGTCCTGGTCTTGTGACTGTTATATTTGTAAGGCTACAGGTCCCTGTGACGTTCCATAGGCCTGTCTGAAGTCCCCAGTCTTGTGACTGTTATATTTGTAAGGCTACAGGTCCCTGTGACGTTCCATAGGCCTGTCTGAAGTCCCCAGTCTTGTGACTGTTATATTTGTAAGGCTACAGGTCCCTGTGACGTTCCATAGGCCTGTCTGAAGTCCCCATCTTGTGACTGTTATATTTGTAAGGCTACAGGTCCCTGTGACGTTCCATAGGCCTGTTTGAAGTCCCGGTCTTGTGACTGTTATATTTGTAAGGCTACAGGTCCCTGTGACGTTCCATAGGCCTGTTTGAAGTCCCGGTCTTGTGACTGTTATATTTGTAAGGCTACAGGTCCCTGTGACGTTCCATAGGCCTGTCTGAAGTCCCCATCTTGTGACTGTTATATTTGTAAGGCTACAGGTCCCTGTGACGTTCCATAGGCCTGTCTGAAGTCCCCCATCTTGTGACTGTTGGATTTGTGACAATCACATCATCACCCATCGTAACCATAGCGGACACTGCTATCATCCTCTTCTACCTCGTCACCTAATCTTTCCCAAACATTACTGTTCTGTCCCTCCCTTCTCTTTATGTTCAACTCTCCATTTCACAGCTTTTCTCTTATTGAATTAAACATCCGTGGATCGACATTAACTTTTTTCTGCCCGTTCCCAAAAGCATTTGGCGATTGGCATGTCGGCTCTTTGTGGCACATTGTCAGACCCTAAAGGTTTACACACTAATGACAGACAGACTACAATAATTCAAGGAGACCTCAACGTAGCCTATAGATATAACTTGCACAAGAATGATACATTTATGGATATTTTTAAGGTTTCGTTTTCTCTTTATTCAACCTGGACCGCCAGTTAAGATGGCAATCAAACTGCATCCGGTTTGGACAAGGGATTGTTTATCCTTACCAATATGGCCGACGAGTGACGTCATCACAACATGGGTTACTTCCTGTTATAGTCATGTGCCCCATCCAACATGGCAGCCGCCCCCGTGGCCATCTTATTGTTTACATACTGTAGGCCTGTGGCTGTATCGGTGATGCCATATGAGGAGCTGTTAAATGGATTCACATCGCTGATATACTGAGAGACAATGACAATCAAATAAAAACACATTAGAGATCTTAGAAATGTTAATTTGAGATTAAAACACAGAAACACAGACACATTAGAGATCTTAGAAATGTTAATTTGAGATTAAAACACAGAAACACAGACACATTAGAGACAGAATAACTCTTTATTGCTTGTGATATGTGCGATTAATCAACATTGACACTGTTTCATTCCTAAAATAGTCGTTTTTAACAATTAAAAACATGTTTTTTTTTTAAAACACTTCACTTCAAAGAATAAACACTTGCATCACATCAAAAATGTACAAAACAAGATAACTGGTATGTCAGGGTAAACAACAACAGATCACTGAGTGGTAACAACAGGTTATTATTACTGTATTAAACCAGCTGGCCAACCTCCACTGATCCCTGATCTACTGGGTGAGCAGTAGTAGTTCCCTTTACTGGGAAAGGGGGGATACCTAGTCAACTGAACGCCTTCAACTGAGTTGTGTTTCCCCGCATTTAAACCCAACCCCTTCTGAATCAGAGAGGTGGGGGGGGGGGGGGCTGTCATAGTCGACATCCACGTCTGCGGCGCCTTGGGGTACAGTGGGGTTTAACTGCCTTGCTCAGGGGCAGAACGACAGATTTTTAACCTTGTCAGCTCGGAGATTCAATCCAGGAATCTTTCGATTACTGGTCCAACGCTCTAAGAAGTATTTCTGTCTGTAATAAAGCCCCTTTGTGGGCTCATTCTGATTGGCTGGGCCTGCCTCAAAACTCATTCTGATTGGCTGGCCCTGCCTCAAAACTCATTCTGATTGGCTGGGTCTGGCTCCCCAGAGGATGGGCCTGGCTCCCCAGAGGATGGGCCTGGCTCCCCAGAGGATGGGCCTGGCTCCCAATTGAGTGGGTGTATGCCCTCCCAGGCCCACCCATGGCTGTGCCCCTGCCCAGTCATGTGAAATCCATAGACCAGGGCCTAATTCATTTATTTCCATTGACTGCTTTCTTCATGTGAACTGTAACTCAGTAAAATCATTGAAATTGTTGCAAGTTGCGTTTACATTTTTGTTCAGAATATAATGGAAACCAGCAGCTCTATCGGAGACCACGACATGGTGGCGCTCGTTTTCAGGTAGACTGGTCTATTATACTAACCCTAACCTGTTAATACTAACACTAACCCTAACCTGTTAATACTAACACTAACCCTAACCTGTTAATACTAACCAATGGTATACTGGTCTATTATACTAACCCTAACCTGTTAATACTAACCCTAACCTGTTAATACTAACCAATGGTATACTGGTCTATTATACTAACCCTAACCTGTTAATCCTAACCCTAACCCTAACCTGTTAATACTAACCAATGGTATACTGGTCTATTATACTAACCCTAACCTGTTAATACTAACCCTAACCTGTTAATACTAACCAATGGTAGACTGATCTATTATACTAACCCTAACCTGTTAATACTAACCAATGGTAGACTGATCTATTATACTAACCCTAACCTGTTAATACTAACCCTAACCTGTTAATACTAACCCTAACCCTAACCTGTTAATACTAACCAATGGTATACTGGTCTAATATACTAACCCTAACCTGTTAATACTAACCAATGGTAGACTGATCTATTATACTAACCCTAACCTGTTAATACTAACCCTAACCTGTTAATACTAACCCTAACCCTAACCTGTTAATACTAACCAATGGTATACTGGTCTAATATACTAACCCTAACCTGTTAATACTAACCAATGGTAGACTGGTCTATTATACTAACCCTAACCTGTTAATCCTAACCAATGGTAGACTGGTCAAGCTCTGTAGGGGTGGGAGGGCCAAGCTCTGTAGGGGTGGGAGGGCCAAGCTCTGTAGGGGTGGGAGGACCAAGCTCTGTAGGGGTGGGAGGGCCAAGCTCTGTAGGGGTGGGAGGGCCAAGCTCTGTAGGGGTGGGAGGACCAAGCTCTGTAGGGGTTGGAGGGCCAAGCTCTGCAGGGGTGGGAGGGCCAAGCTCTGTAGGGTTGGGAGGGCCAAGCTGTAGGGGTGGGAGGGCCAAGCTCTGTAGGGTTGGGATGGCCAAGCTCTGTAGGGTCGGGAGGGCCAAGCTCTGTAGGGGTGGGAGGGCCAAGCTGTAGGGGTGGGAGGGCCAAGCTCTGTAGGGTTGGCTCTGTCCTGGCATCCTAATGATGGAACCAGCTTCCCCCTGAAATAGGACAGAAGAGTCCCTGTCCATCTTCTGAAAACATCTGACCCCCCCCCCTAACCCTAACCTGTTAATACTAACCAATGGTAGACTGATCTATTATACTAACCCTAACCTGTTAATACTAACCCTAACCTGTTAATACTAACCCTAACCCTAACCTGTTAATACTAACCAGTGGTATACTGGTCTAATATACTAACCCTAACCTGTTATACTAACCCTAAGCTCTGTAGGGTCGGGAGGGCCAAGCTCTGTAGGGGTGGGAGGGCCAAGCTGTAGGGGTGGGAGGGCCAAGCTCTGTAGGGTTGGCTCTGTCCTGGCATCCTAATGATGGAACCAGCTTCCCCCTGAAATAGGACAGAAGAGTCCCTGTCCATCTTCTGAAAACATCTGACCCCCCCCCTAACCCTAACCTGTTAATACTAACCAATGGTAGACTGATCTATTATACTAACCCTAACCTGTTAATACTAACCCTAACCTGTTAATACTAACCCTAACCCTAACCTGTTAATACTAACCAATGGTATACTGGTCTAATATACTAACCCTAACCTGTTAATACTAACCAATGGTAGACTGATCTATTATACTAACCCTAACCTGTTAATACTAACCCTAACCTGTTAATACTAACCCTAACCCTAACCTGTTAATACTAACCAATGGTATACTGGTCTAATATACTAACCCTAACCTGTTAATACTAACCAATGGTAGACTGGTCTATTATACTAACCCTAACCTGTTAATCCTAACCAATGGTAGACTGGTCTATTATACTAACCCTAACCTGTTAATTCTAACCAATGGTAGACTGGTCTATTATACTAACCCTAACCTGTTAATCCTAACCAATGGTAGACTGGTCTATTATACTAACACTAACCTGTTAATCCTAACCCTAACCTGTTAATCCTAACCAATGGAAGACTGATCTATTATACTAACCCTAACCTGTTAATCCTAACCAATGGTATACTGGTCTATTATACTAACCCTAACCTGTTAATCCTAACCCTAACACTAACCTGTTAATCCTAACCAATGGTATACTGGTCTATTATACTAACCCTAACCCTAACCTCTTAATCCTAACCAATGGTATACTGGTCTATTATACTAACCCTAACCTGTTAATCCTAACCCTAACCTGTTAATCCTAACCAATGGCATACTGGTCCATTATACTAACCCTAACTTGTTCATCCTAGCCAATGGTAGACTGGTCTATTATACTAACCCTAACCCTAACCTGTTAATCCTACTGATAGAGACATCCCCCCATCGA
Source organism: Oncorhynchus kisutch (assembly GCF_002021735.2). Lineage (NCBI taxonomy): Eukaryota > Metazoa > Chordata > Actinopteri > Salmoniformes > Salmonidae > Oncorhynchus > Oncorhynchus kisutch. The sequence continues at coordinate 209,727 of NW_022265836.1, read as the reverse complement.
CTTACAGCTGTAATCGCAGCAAAAGGTGGCGCTACAAAGTATTAACTTAAGGGGGCTGAATTATTTTGCACGCCCAATATTTCTGTTTTTGATTTGTTAAAAAAGTTTGAAATATCCAATAAATGTCGTTCCACTTCATGATCGTGTCCCACTTGTTGTTGATTCTTCACAAAAAAATACAGTTTTATATCTTTATGTTTGAAGCCTGAAATGTGGCAAAAGGTCGCAAAGTTCAAGGGGGCCGAATACTTTCGCAAGGCACTCTAGATATGAGACTACAGGGTTGTATAGGAGGAATATAGATATGGGACTACAGGGATGTATAGGAGGAATATAGATATGGGACTACAGGGTTGTTGGGGTTGTATACGAGGAATATAGATATGGGACTACAGGGTTGTATAGGAGGAATATAGATATGGGACTACAGGGTTGTATAGGAGGAATATAGATATGGGACTACAGGGTTGTTGTTCTGCCACCTCTGGTCTAATCGAGAGCAGCTCTGTAGGGGTGGGAGGGGCAAGCTCTGTAGGGGTGGGAGGGCCAAGCTGTAGGGGTGGGAGGGCCAAGCTCTGTAGGGGTGGGAGGGCCAAGCTCTGTAGGGGTGGGAGGACCAAGCTCTGTAGGGGTGGGAGGGCCAAGCTCTGTAGGGGTGGGAGGACCAAGCTCTGTAGGGGTGGGAGGGCCAAGCTCTGTAGGGGTGGGAGGACCAAGCTTTGTAGGGGTGGGAGGGCCAAGCTCTGTAGGGGTGGGAGGGCCAAGCTCTGTAGGGGTGGGAGGGCCAAGCTCTGTAGGGGTGGGAGGGCCAAGCTCTGTAGGGGTGGGAGGACCAAGCTCTGTAGGGGTGGGAGGGCCAAGCTCTGTAGGGGTGGGAGGGCCAAGCTCTGTAGGGGTGGGAGGACCAAGCTCTGTAGGGGTGGGAGGGCCAAGCTCTGTAGGGGTGGGAGGGCCAAGCTCTGTAGGGTTGGGAGGGCCAAGCTGTAGGGGTGGGAGGGCCAAGCTCTGTAGGGTTGGGATGGCCAAGCTCTGTAGGGTCGGGAGGGCCAAGCTCTGTAGGGGTGGGAGGGCCAAGCTGTAGGGGTGGGAGGGCCAAGCTCTGTAGGGTTGGCTCTGTCCTGGCATCCTAATGATGGAACCAGCTTCTCACCTCACCCCCTCCCTCACCCCCTAAAAAAATAATAATCATAAAATGTTCCTAAAACACTTTCTAGCTCTGATTTTGCTGATAGCTATTTCATTCAGGATAAATATACTGACTATGACGGTGATATGAGGTTGTCCCACCTAGCTATCTGTAGATGAATGTACTGACTGTGATATGAGGTTGTCCCACCTAGCTATCTGTAGATGAATGTACTGGCTGTGATATGAGGTTGTCCCACCTAGCTATCTGTAGATGAATGTACTGACTATGACTGTGATATGAGGTTGTCCCGTCTAGCTATCTGTAGATGAATGTACTGACTATGACTGTGATATGTGGTTGTCCCACCTAGCTATCTGAAGATGAATGTACTGACTATGATATGAGGTTGTCCCACCTAGCTATCTGAAGATGAATGTACTGACTATGATATGAGGTTGTCCCACCTAGCTATCTGAAGATGAATGTACTGACTATGATATGTGGTTGTCCCACCTAGCTATCTGAAGATGAATGTACTGACTATGATATGAGGTTGTCCCACCTAGCTATCTGAAGATGAATGTACTGACTATGATATGTGGTTGTCCCACCTAGCTATCTGAAGATGAATGTACTGACTATGATATGAGGTTGTCCCACCTAGCTATCTGAAGATGAATGTACTGACTATGACTGTGATATGTGGTTGTCACAAAAGAAGAAGAAGAAGAGGACTGGCCACCCCACATAGCCTGGTTCCTCTCTAGGTTTCTTCCTAGGTATTGGCCTTTCTAGGGAGTTTTTCCTAGCCACTGTGCTTCTCCACCTGCATTGCTTGCTGTTTGGGGTTTTAGGCTGGGTTTCTGTACAGCACTTTGAGATATCAGCTGATGTACGAAGGGCTATATAAATAAATTTGATTTGATTTGATTTGATTTGTCCCACCTAGCTATCTGAAGATGAATGTACTGACTATGATATGAGGTTGTCCCACCTAGCTATCTGTAGATGAATGTACTGACTATGACTGTGATATGAGGTTGTCCCACCTAGCTATCTGTAGATGAATACACTAATTGTAAGTCGCTTTGGATAAGAGTGCCTGCTAAATGAATAAATGGATAAAATGTTGAATTGTAAAATGTAAAATGATGCCTGTAGAAAAAACAGCCTGTATTAGCCTGCCCTATATATATATATATATATATATGAGAGTATTTGTGCTTGGCCGTTCGCAGCATGGTAATAACATTATAGACCGGCATACATTTGCTGACTCTCAGCATTTTTTAATTCATGTACTTTAGTTCGTGAGGGAGTTCTACGAGGTCTAGTCACATGATCTAGTCACACCATCATCTCCCGAGAATGTTGACAGTTTATTTATCCGTTTCCACGGAGCTCAGAGATGAAAGGGATTCCGTCTTCATCCCTAGGTAGCACTGTAGGACCATTTCAGCACCACAAATGAATTCACTCTCTCGCTTTGCTACTCCAGTACGCCAGTTGCTGCAATTTCCCTGAGGGTGGAAGATGGGGGAGGGGGAGGGGGGTGGTGGTGGAGGGGGGGTGGAAGATGGGGGAGGGGGTGGATGGGGGGGTGGAAGATGGAGGGGGGGTGGAGAATGGGGGAGGGGGGGTAGAAGATGGGGGAGGGGGGGGGGGGGGAGAATGGGGGAGGGGGGGTGGAAGATGGGGGAGGGGCGCGGTGTTCTGACTAGTAAGTACCCAGTGGAGTCACACAAACACTGTTTATTTAAATGCTTTTCTTATTAAGAAAGCCCATCGTTGTGTTGATTAACTCAGTGATAACTGTTGCAGACTTGGGGACGTATTGAGAGAGTGAGCCTGTGGACGGGGTACTTGGTAGGTACAGCATATTCTTTTTTTAGTTTGCTACAGTGGTTTATTGTCCAATCTTGGAAAGGAAATTTGAACATGTAACTATAATAAACATAGAATTTAATGTACTTCCTGATACTCTTTGGAGATGATGCTGATTTCAGGCAGAATAAGCAACGTTTGTAAATCCAATTTTTTGGCCTGTTGTCATGTATAAAATAAACAAGAAACATTTTGAAAATAAGTATTGGAAAGTCAAAAGTGTGTTAATACAAGAAAGCTATTCATTTCCATGTTTCCTCCCAATATGGCCGTGTATCAGATGTAAAGAAATGGCCCCTGGTTCATTCACTGCTCTGCAGAACAAGCCTTTGCCACCTGTTTTGCTTCAAGCCTTTTTTGAAAGGAATAGTTTTCTGAGGAAACAATGGAGCACCCAGAGGGTGGTAGATGAGTGTGTGTGTGGAAGAGAGGGGGGAGAGAGAGGGAGAGGGGAGAGGGGAGAGGGAGAGGGGAGAGGGGAGAGGGATAGGGGAAATGAGAGAGAGAGAGGAGAGAGAGAGAGGGAGGGAGAGGGAGAGGGGAGAGGGGAGAGAGAGAGGGGAGAGGGAGAGGGGAAAGGAGAGAGAGAGAGGAGAGGAGAGAGAGAGAGGGGAGAGGGGAGAGAGAGAGAGAGGGGGGAGTTGGGGAAAGAGAGAGAGGGGAGAGGGAGAGGGGAAGGGGGGAAGGAGAGAGAGAGAGAGAGAGAGGGGGGGGGGAATTGGGGAAAGAGAGAGAGAGATAGAGAGAGGGGGGAGGGGAGAGGGGAGAGAGAGAGGGGAGAGGGAGAGAGAGACAGACAGACAGACAGACAACAGAAGAACGAGAGAGAGAGAGAGAGAGAGAGAGGGATGGGGAAGAGAGACAGACAGACAGACAGATAGACAGAAAGAGAACAGAAGAAAGAGAGAGAGACGTTGCTTAGAAATATAAGACAAGACAGTTGTCAGTGTTGTGCACTCTGAAAAAAAATTGGCCAAGTATTATTACAAATATATAGGCCAACTATTACCCTTTTAAATACACAGGAGGTGATGTTGTTTTCGTGAGAATACGTGAGAGAGCATTGAGTGATTGCCATATTTACGACAATGCAACATTTGTTTTCTATTGTAAAAATAATTTAGGGAGTTGCAAATATTTCAACCAATCTGTTATTAATATATATATTTTTTTAAAGAGAACACATGAGGTTTTCTACCTCTATTATCCTGAATGGTATGAGTGACACAGTACCAGCAGCAACACATCACATCCCCATGCTGCCACAGGAATATTCAGGAAGATCACGCTGCTATTTGAGGAGAATAGAAAACCTGCTCTCTCCTTTCATTCCCATGTAGAGTGACAGGATTTTGACCTCCAGAACGCTACGAGCCATTTCAGAAGACATCAGAGACGGAACGCTAGGCCTTCAGAAGCCAGTTTGGCAGCTATACTAGATTTGTAGCTCTGCTCTGGGTGCCTTCATGGTGAGACACAGACAGATCAAATATAATTGTCATTTCTGACTGATCCCCTCTATCTATGAGAAAAAGAGAGAGATACAGAGAGAGAGAGAGATGCAGAGAGAGAGGGGGGGCAGAAGGAGAGAGAGAGAGAGAGAGAGAGGGCAGAAGGAGAGAGAGAGAGAGAGACGGCAGAGGGAGAGAGAGAGAGAGAGACGGCAGAGGGAGAGAGAGAGAGAGAGAGAGAGAGAGAGAGAGAGAGAGCAGAAGGAGAGAGAGAGAGAGAGAGGGCAGAGGGAGAGAGAGAGAGAGAGAGAGAGAGAGAGAGGGGCAGAGGGAGAGAGAGAGAGAGAGGGGGGGGCAGAGAGGGAGCGAGATTTACAGTTGGTTAGATTCAAAAGAAGAGTAACAGTCAGTGGGTTAGAGGTAGAAGAAGAGTAACAAATAAAATAAAATTATAGTTGTCACATGTGCCCGAATAAAACAGGTGTAGACCTTACAGTGAAATGCTGACTGACGAGCCCCTAACCGACAGTGCAGCTTAAAAAATACAGATAAGAATAAGAGATAAAGTAACAAGTAATTAAAGAGGAGCAGTAAAAAATAACAATATATACAGGGGGGTGTGGAGGCTATATACAGGGTATTACGGTACAGAGTCAATGTGGAGGCTATATACAGGGTATTACGGTACAGAGTCAATGTGGAGGCTATATACAGGGTATTACGGTACAGAGTCAATGTGGAGGCTATATACAGGGTATTACGGTACAGAGTCAATGTGGAGGCTATATACAGGGTATTACGGTACAGAGTCAATGTGGAGGCTATATACAGGGTATTACGGTACAGAGTCAATGTGGAGGCTATATACAGGGTATTACGGTACAGAGTCAATGTGGAGGCTATATACAGGGTATTACGGTACAGAGTCAATGTGGAGGCTATATACAGGGTATTACGGTACAGAGTCAATGTGGAGGCTATATACAGGGTATTACGGTACAGAGTCAATGTGGAGGCTATATACAGGGTATTACGGTACAGAGTCAATGTGGAGGCTATATACAGGGTATTACGGTACAGAGTCAATGTGGAGGCTATATACAGGGTATTACGGTACAGAGTCAATGTGGAGGCTATATACAGGGTATTACGGTACAGAGTCAATGTGGAGGCTATATACAGGGTATTACGGTACAGAGTCAATGTGGAGGCTATATACAGGGTATTACGGTACAGAGTCAATGTGGAGGCTATATACAGGGTATTACGGTACAGAGTCAATGTGGAGGCTATATACATGGTATTACGGTACAGAGTCAATGTGGAGGCTATATACAGGGTGTTACGGTACAGAGTCAATGTGGAGGCTATATACAGGGTATTACGGTACAGAGTCAATGTGGAGGCTATATACAGGGTATTACGGTACCGAGTCAATGTGGAGTCTATATACAGGGTATTACAGTACCGAGTCAATGTGGAGGCTATATACAGGGTATTACGGTACCGAGTCAATGTGGAGGCTATATACAGGGTATTACGGTACCGAGTCAATGTGGAGGCTATATACAGGGTATTACGGTACCGAGTCAATGTGGAGGCTATATACAGGGTATTACGGTACAAGGTCAATGTGGAGGCTATATACAGGGTATTACGGTACAGAGTCAATGTGGAGGCTATATACAGGGTATTACGGTACAGAGTCAATGTGGAGGCTATATACAGGGTATTACGGTACAGAGTCAATGTGGAGGCTATATACAGGGGGGAGCCGGTACAGAGTCAATGTGGAGGCTATATACAGGGTATTACGGTACCGAGTCAATGTGGAGGCTATATACAGGGTATTACGGTACCGAGTCAATGTGGAGGCTATATACAGGGTATTACGGTACAGAGTCAATGTGGAGGCTATATACAGGGTATTACGGTACAGAGTCAATGTGGAGGCTATATACAGGGTATTACGGTACAGAGTCAATGTGGAGGCTATATACAGGGTATTACGGTACAGAGTCAATGTGGAGGCTATATACAGGGTATTACGGTACAGAGTCAATGTGGAGGCTATATACAGGGGGGAGCCGGTACAGAGTCAATGTGGAGGCTATATACAGGGTATTACGGTACAGAGTCAATGTGGAGGCTATATACAGGGTATTACGGTACAGAGTCAATGTGGAGGCTATATACAGGGTATTACGGTACAGAGTCAATGTGGAGGCTATATACAGGGTATTACGGTACAGAGTCAATGTGGAGGCTATATACAGGGTATTACGGTACAGAGTCAATGTGGAGGCTATATACAGGGTATTACGGTACAGAGTCAATGTGGAGGCTATATACAGGGTATTACGGTACAGAGTCAATGTGGAGGCTATATACAGGGTATTACGGTACAGAGTCAATGTGGAGGCTTTATACAGGGTATTACGGTACAGAGTCAATGTGGAGGCTATATACAGGGGGGAGCCGGTACAGAGTCAATGTGGAGGCTATATACAGGGTATTACGGTACAGAGTCAATGTGGAGGCTATATACAGGGTATTACGGTACAGAGTCAATGTGGAGGCTATATACAGGGTATTACGGTACAGAGTCAATGTGGAGGCTATATACAGGGTATTACGGTACCGAGTCAATGTGGAGGCTATATACAGGGTATTACGGTACAGAGTCAATGTGGAGGCTATATACAGGGTATTACGGTACAGAGTCAATGTGGAGGCTATATACAGGGTATTACGGTACCGAGTCAATGTGGAGGCTATATACAGGGTGTTACGGTACAGAGTCAATGTGGAGGCTATATACAGGGTATTACGGTACAGAGTCAATGTGGAGGCGATATACAGGGTATTACGGTACAGAGTCAATGTGGAGGCTATATACAGGGTATTACGGTACAGAGTCAATGTGGAGGCTATATACAGGGTATTACGGTACAGAGTCAATGTGGAGGCTATATACAGGGTATTACGGTACAGAGTCAATGTGGAGGCTATATACAGGGGGGAGCCGGTACAGAGTCAATGTGGAGGCTATATACAGGGTATTACGGTACAGAGTCAATGTGGAGGCTATATACAGGGTATTACGGTACAGAGTCAATGTGGAGGCTATATACAGGGTATTACGGTACAGAGTCAATGTGGAGGCTATATACAGGGTATTACGGTACAGAGTCAATGTGGAGGCTATATACAGGGTATTACGGTACAGAGTCAATGTGGAGGCTTTATACAGGGTATTACGGTACAGAGTCAATGTGGAGGCTATATACAGGGGGGAGCCGGTACAGAGTCAATGTGGAGGCTATATACAGGGTATTACGGTACAGAGTCAATGTGGAGGCTATATACAGGGTATTACGGTACAGAGTCAATGTGGAGGCTATATAGAGGGTATTACGGTACAGAGTCAATGTGGAGGCTATATACAGGGTATTATGGTACAGAGTCAATGTGGAGGCTATATACAGGGTATTACGGTACAGAGTCAATGTGGAGGCTATATACAGGGCATTACGGTACAGAGTCAATGTGGAGGCCATATACAGGGTATTATGGTACAGAGTCCATGTGGAGACTATATACAGGGTATTATGGTACAGAGTCAATGTGGCTATATACAGGGTATTACGGTACAGAGTCAATGTGGAGGCTATATATAGGGGGTACTGGTACAGAGTCAATGTGGAGACTATATACAGGGTGTTACGGTACAGAGTCCATGTGGAGACTATATACAGGGTATTATGGTACAGAGTCAATGTGGCTATATACAGGGTATTACGGTACAGAGTCAATGTGGAGGCTATATACAGGGTATTACGGTACAGAGTCAATGTGGCTATATACAGGGGGGTACCGGTACAGAGTCAATGTGGAGCTATACACAGGGTATTATGGTACAGAGTCAATGTGGAGTCTATACACAGGGTATTACGGTATAGAGTCAAACAGTCTACAAACAGTCTGGGAGGCCATTTGAATAGATGTTCAGGAGTCTTATGGCTTGGGGGGTAGAAGCTGTTTAGAAGCCTCTTGGACCTAGACGCTCTGGTACCACTTGCCGTATGGTAGCAGAGAGAACAGTCTATGACTAGGGTGGCTGGAGTTTTTCACAATTTTCAGGACCTTCCTCTGACACCGCCTGGTATAGAGGTCCTGGATGGCAGGAAGTTTGGCCCCGGTGATGTACTGGGCCGTTCGCACTACCCTCTGTAGTGCCTTGCGGTCAGAGGCCAAGCAGTTGCCACACCAGGCTGTGATGCAACCAATCAGGATGCTCTCGATGGTGCAGCTGTAGAACCTTTTGAGAATTTGAGGACCCATGTCAAATCTTTTCAGTCCCCTGAGGGGGAATAGGTTTTTTCGTGTCCGCTTAACGACTGCCAGCCTGTGCTTGGACCAAAGAACTTGAAGCTCTCAAATTGTTCCACTGCAGCCCTGTCAATAAAAATGGGGGCATGCTCTGTCCTCTTTTTCCTGTAGTCCACAATCATCTCCTTTGTCTTGATCACGTTAAGGGAGAGGTGGTGTTGTCCTGACACCACACGGCCAGGTCTCTGACCTCCTCCCTATAGGCTGTCTCTTCGTTGTCGGTGATCAGGCCTACCATCTGCAAATTTAATGACGGTGTGGAGTCATGTTTGGCCACGCAGTCATGAGTGAACAAGGAGTACAGGAGGGGGCTGAGCACGCACCCATAAGAGGCCCCAGTGTTGAGGATCAGCGTGGCGGATGTGCTGTTACCTACCCTCACCACGTGGGGGCGGCCCGTCAGGAAGTCCAGGATCCAGTAGCAGAGGGAGGTGTTTAGTCCCAGGGTCCTTAGCTTATTGATGAGCTTTGAGGGCACTATGGTGTTGAATGCTGAGCTGTAGTCAATGAATAGCATTCTCACATAGGTGTTCCTACTGTCCAGGTGGGAAAGGGAATGTGGAGTGCAATAGAGATTGCATCATCTGTGGATCTGTTGGGGTGGTATGCAGATTGGAGTGGGTCTAGGGTTTCTGGGATGATGGTGTTGATGAGAGCCATGACCAGCCTTTCAAAGTACTTCATGGCTACAGATGTGAGTTCTACAGGTCGGTAGTCATTTAGGCAGGTTACCTTAGTGTTCTTGGGCACAGGGACTATGGTGGTCTGCTTGAAACATGTTGGTATTATAGACTCAGACAGGGAGAGGTTGAAAATGTCAGTGAAGACACTTTCTAGTTGGTCAGCGCATGCTCGCAGTACACGTCTTGGTAATCCATCTGGCCCTGCGGCCTTGTGAATGTTTACCTGTCCAAAGGTCTTACTCACATCAGCTGCGGAGAGTGATCACACAGTCTTCCGGGTACAGCTGGTTCTCTCATGTATGTTTCAGTGTTATTTGCCTCGAAGCAAGCATAGAAGTAGTTTAGCTAGTCCGGTAGGCTTGTGTCACTGGGCAGCTATCGGTTGTGCTTCCCTTTTTAGTCTATAATGGTTTGCAGGCCCTGCCACATCCGACGAGCATCAGAGTATGACTCGATCTTACTCCCGTATTGACGCTTTGCCTGTTTGATGGTTCGTCGGAGGGCATAGCGGGATTTCTTATAAGCTTCCGGGTTAGAGTCCCACTCCTTGAAAGCGGCAGCTCCAGCCTTTAGCTCAGTGCGGATGCTGCCTGTAATCCATGGTTTCTGGTTGGGGTATGTACAGAGGGCTAAATACACATAGTAATTATGAGGAGACGTAAACCAGGTGTGCAGGAAAACAAGACAAAACAAATGGATAATGAAAGGTGGAGCGGCGATGGCTAGAAGACCGGTGACGTCGACCGCCGAACGCCGCCCGAACAAGGAGAGGGACCGACTTCGGCGGAGGTCGTGACACCGCCCTCCGGCCTCCCTTTCTCCGCCTCCTCTTTACGCAGGCCACTGGGGTCGGGGCCTGTTCCCCAGGAAGCCGTATATCCTCCGCCTCGGGCTCCTCAGAGTCGCAAAACAAGAAAAAGGACTCTGCCAGTCCGTGGTGAGTAATCGCAGTCCTGATGTCTAGAAGTTATTTTTGGTCATAAGAGACGGTAGCGGCAACATTATGAACAAGAATAGTACAAAGATAAGTTAAAAACAACGCAGATAAACAAACAAAAATACACAATCGGTTGGAGGCACCTAAAACGTCTGCCTTCTGCTCCGGCGCCATTTTAGGTCAGCGGGTTAGAGTTAGAAGGGTAACAGTCAGTGTATTCAGTTAGGCCGTGGTTCTATTCAGTTAGGCTGGGGTTCTATTCAGTTAGGCCAGGGCTCTATTCAGTTAGGCCAGGGTTCTATTCAGTTAGGCCGTGGTTCTATTCAGTTAGGCCGCGGTTCTATTCAGTTAGGCCACGGTTCTATTCAGTTAGGCCATTGTTCTATTCAGTTAGGCCGCGATTCTATTCAGTTAGGCCACGGTTCTATTCAGTTATGTCGCGGTTCTATTCAGTTAGGCCGCGGTTCTATTCAGTTAGGCCACGGTTCTATTCAGTTAGGTCGTGGTTTTATTCAGTTAGGCCGCGGTTCTATTCAGTTAGGTCGCGGTTCTATTCAGTTAGGTCGTGGTTCTATTCAGTTAGGCCGCGGTTCTATTCAGTTAGGCCGCGGTTCATGTTGGAACACTAGAGATGATTTAGAAGCCTTTCATTTGTCCTTTCCATTTGAACATAGCCACTGGTTTCTTGAAAGGCAGAACGACTGCCAGGCGAGCTATTCTTCAATTCATCTACTCACCTACACCTCATGAGGGATATGCATCTTAATAAGCTATTCTATATTCTATATTCTAGACCTTTGTATAGAATTATTTTGTGTGGATGACCTTATGCTCCTCAGAGCGTGAAAGGAGTCAAAGTAAGTCGATGTTTAGAAATAGAATGACAAGGGAAATAAAATAAATGACTAAATATATATTATTTATTTTTAGAGAATGACTGTCTTGAAATAGGATCAGGCAATTAGTAAGTGCATTAACGAGTGTAATTATCTCTGAGGTAGAAGATGTCATGTATTTCAGATGGAGAAATGACATTGCTAACGACAGCACTCCACCACGACGGAGAACGGGAAAGGAAAACATGAGTGAAATAATTGATAACGATGTCTTTTGTTTTCGTCTCATCATTTAGTTAAGCAATAAGAGCCGAGGAGGGTGTGGTATATGGCCAATATACCACGGCAAAGGGCTGTTGTATAACGGCATTCTTCCTCCTCTTCTGAGGAGGAGTAGCGAGAAGGTTCGGAGGACCAATGCGCAGCGTGGTAAGTGTCCATAACGTTTATTTTAAGACATAAACGGAACACTATGAAATACAAAACAATAAACGTGAACATGAACGAAAACCGAAACAGTACCGTGTGGCAACAAACACACACACGGAAAACAAACACCCACCACTCAACAGTGAAACCCAGGCTACCTAAGTATGATTCTCAATCAGAGAAAACTAACGACACCTGCCTCTGATTGAGAACCATACTAGGCCCGAAACAGAAACCAAACATAGAAAAACAAACATAGACTGCCCACCCCAACTCACGCCCTGACCATACTAAATAAATACAAAACAAAGGAAATAAAGGTCAGAACGTGACAGCTGTTCTTAGGCACGACGCAACGCAGAGCCGTGGTATATTGGCCATATATCACAAACCCCCCCGTGGAGCCTTGTTGCTGTTATGAACTGGTTACCAAACTAATTAGACCAGTAAAAATACCTGTTTTGTCATACCAGTGGTATACGGTCTGATATACCATGGCTTTTAGCCAATCAGCATTCAGGGCTGAAACCACCCAGTTGATAATGTATATTAGTGTTTAATTATCCTAGATTCATCCTGCTTTTCATCATGTGTAGATCTCCATCATGTTACTGGTATGTCTAGTTTATTCACCCTGACAAACACTTAAATATTCAGGTTTGCAGCATTAGCATTTAGACTCTAGAGCAGGACTCCCTAACTCTGTTCTTGGAGAGCTACCGTCCTGTAGGTTTTCGCCTCAACCCTAATCTAGCATACCTGATAATTAGATGGTTGATATATTTAATCAGGTTAGTTACAGCTGGTGTTGGATTGAAAACCTACAGGAGGGTGTCTCTCCAGGAACAGGGTCGGAGTTAAAACCTACAGGAGGGTTTCTCTCCAGGAACAGGGTTGGAGTTAAAACCTACAGGAGGGTTTCTCTCCAGGAACAGGGTTGGAGTTAAAACCTACAGGAGGGTGTCTCTCCAGGAACAGGGTTGGAGTTAAAACCTACAGGGAGGTATCTCTCCAGGAACAGGGTTGGAGTTCAAACCTACAGGAGGGTGTCTCTGCAGGAATAGGGTTGGATTGAAAACCTACAGGAGGGTATCTCTCCAGGAACAGGGTTAGAGTTAAAAACCTACAGGACAGCAGCCATCCAGGATCAGGGTTGGAGTTAAAACCTACAGGGGGGTTTCTCTCCAGGAACAGGGTTGGAGTTAAAACCTACAGCAGGGTATCTGTCCAGGATCAGGGTTGGAGTTAAAACCTACAGCAGGGTATCTGTCCAGGAACAGGGTTGGAGTTAAAACCTACAGCAGGGTATCTGTCCAGGAACAGGGTTGGAGTTAAAACCTACAGGAGGGTATCTGTCCAGGAACAGGGTTACAGCAGGGTATCTCTCCAGGAACAGGGTATCACAGCCCTGCTGTAGAGTATGTCTGTGTTGGTGGTAGTTTACCTTCTTGTTTTGTCATTTATCAGGTGACGACTTCATAAAATGTCTCCCTCGTTTCCTGACAAGATTTGAATGAAAGTGCATTCCAAAAGGTGACATTTAAACCTCGAAGGAGTTTCCTGGAGAGCTGATCAGGCATTTGTTTGGCCTCGGTGTCAGATTAGAAATTTTCATATGATAACTAATTGCCGATGTCTTCAGCGTTGCGATTAAAATGTCAACCAGTCTTCACAGTTCACACAATGTTCACCAGACTTCACAGTTCACACAATGTTCACCAGTCTTCACAGTTCACACAATGTTCACCAGTCTTCACAGTTCACCAGTCTTCACAGTTCACACAATGTTCACCAGTCTTCACAGTTCACACAATGTTCACCAGTCTTCACAGTTCACACAATGTTCACCAGTCTTCACAGTTCACACAATGTTCACCAGACATCACAGTTCACACAATGTTCACCAGTCTTCACAGTTCACACAATGTTCACCAGTCTTCACAGTTCACACAATGTTCACCAGACTTCACAGTTCACACAATGTTCACCAGACTTCACAGTTCACACAATGTTCACCAGTCTTCATAGTTCACACAATGTTCACCAGACTTCACAGTTAACACAATGTTCACCAGACCTCACAGTTAACACAATGTTCACCAGTCTTCACAGTTCACACAATGTTCACCATTCTTCACAGTTCACACAATGTTCACCAGTCTTCACAGTTCACACAATGTTCACCAGACATCACAGTTCACACAATGTTCACCAGTCTTCACAGTTAACACAATGTTCACCAGTCTTCACAGTTCACACAATGTTCACCAGACTTCACAGTTAACACAATGTTCACCAGACTTCACAGTTAACACAATGTTCACCATTCTTCACAGTTAACACAATGTTCACCAGTCTTCACAGTTCACACAAAACCAGAAATGCAAATACGGTGGCATAAAGGCAATGGGGAATTGTGTGTGTGTGTGTGTGTGTGTGTGTGTGTGTGTGTGTGTGTGTGGGTGTGTGTGTGTATGTGTGTGTGTGTGTGGGGGCTGTGCTTTTGCAAAGTGGGTGGGGTTATATCCTTCCTGTTTGGCCCTGTCCGGGGGTGTCCTCGGATGGGGCCACAGTGTCTCCTGACCCCTCCTGTCTCAGCCTCCAGTATTTATGCTGGAGTAGTTTATGTGTCGGGGGGCTGGGGTCAGTTTGTTATATCTGGAGTACTTCTCCTGTCCTATTCGGTGTCCTGTGTGAATCTAAGTGTGCGTTCTCTAATTCTCTCCTTCTCTCTTTCTTTCTCTCTCTCGGAGGACCTGAGTCCTAGGACCATGCCCCAGGACTACCTGACATGATGACTCCTTGCTGTCCCCAGTCCACCTGGCCATGCTGCTGTTCCAGTTTCAACTGACCTGAGCCCTAGGACCATGCCCCAGGACTACCTGACATGATGACTCCTTGCTGTCCCCAGTCTACCTGGCCATGCTGCTGCTCCAGTTTCAACTTCCACCTGACTGTGCTGCTGCTCTAGTTTCAACTGTTCTGCCTTATTATTATTCGACCATGCTGGTCATTTATGAACATTGAACATCTTGGCCATGTTCTGTTATAATCTCCACCCGGCACAGCCAGAAGAGGACTGGCCACCCCACATAGCCTGGTTCCTCTCTAGGTTTCTTCCTAGGTATTGGCCTTTCTAGGGAGTTTTTCCTAGCCACCGTGCTTCTACACCTGCATTGCTTGCTGTTTGGGGTTTTAGGCTGGGTTTCTGTACAGCACTTTGAGATATCAGCTGATGTACGAAGGGCTATATAAATACATTTGATTTGATTTGATTTGTGTGTGGGGGGGGGGGGGGGGGGGGCGCTTCATTAAATGGTAACCGCAAAACACCAGTCTCGACAGTGAAGAGGCGACTCCCGGATGCTGGCCTTCTAGGCAGAGTTCCTCTGTCCAGTCTCAACGTCAACAGTGAAGAGGTGACTCCGGGATGCTGGCCTTCTAGGCAGAGTTCCTCTGTCCAGTCTCAACGTCAACAGTGAAGAGGTGACTCTGGGATGCTGGCCTTCTAGGCAGAGTTCCTCTGTCCAGTCTCAACGTCAACAGTGAAGAGGTGACTCCGGGATGCTGGCCTTCTAGGCAGAGTTCCTCTGTCCAGTCTCAACGTCAACAGTGAAGAGGTGACTCCGGGATGCTGGCCTTCTAGGCAGAGTTGCAAAGAAAAAGCCATATCTCAGACTGGCCAATAAGAAGAAAAGATGGGCAGAGGAACACAGACACTGGAGAGAGGAACTCTGCCTAGAAGGCCAGCATCCCGGAGTCGCCTCTTCACTGTTGACGTTGAGACTGGTGTTTTGTAGATACTATTTAATGAAGCTGCCAGTTGAGGACTTGTGAAGCGTCTGTTTCTCAAACTACACACTCTAATGTACGTGTCCTCTTGCTCAGTTGTGCACCGGGGCCTCCCACTCCTCTTTCTATTCTGGTTAGGGCCAGTTTGCGCTGTTCTGTGAAGGGAGTAGTACACAGCGTTGTATGAGATCTTCAGTTTCTTGGCAATTTCTCGCATGGAACAGTTTTCCTTTCTCAGAACAAGAATAGACTGGCGAGTTTAGACTGCGAGCCATTTTGAGCCTGTAATCGAACCCACAAATACTGATGCTCCAGATACTCAACTATTCTAAAGAAGGCCAGTTTTATTGCAAATTAATTGCAAATTAATTTATTAAAAATCATACACTGAGATTTACTGGATTTTTGGTTTTGATTCTGTCTCTCACAGTTGAAGTGTACCTATGATAAAAATGACAGACCTCTACATGATTTGTAAGTTGGAAAACCTGCAACATCGGCAGTGTATCAAATACTTGTTCTCCCCACTGTATAATGAACATATATAATGAACATTCATGTTCAAAGTAAGAGACATGCTGGCTTAACAACTCATCTTCATTAGATTGTGTGGAGGACGATCAAGTGGAGCTGTTTAAATAATTTGAATCAACTGTAGTTAGACGGGCTACAGTACATGGGAAAATTCCTTCCACTGCTGTTCCTTGGTCGTTAGTTAGGTGGTTTCTTATATCTTTTAATCATTATCCATCTGGGTTGTTGATTAAGATGTTCTAATCATTAGCCATCTTGGTTGTTGATTAAGATGTTGTAATTGTCAGCCATCTTGGTTGTTGATTAAGATGTTCTAATCGTTAGCCATCTTGGTTGTTGATTAAGATGTTCTAATCGTTAGCCATCTTGGTTGTTGATTAAGATGTTCTAATCGTTAGCCATCTTGGTTGTTGATTAAGATGTTCTAATCGTTAGCCATCTTGGTTGTTGATTAAGATGTTCTAATCGTTATCCATGTTGGTTGTTGATTAAGTTGTTCCTTACAACAGATCAGGTGTTGATTACTTCGACAACGTGTCGTAATGTGTGTCACCACCAAGAAAGTGTTACGCCCTGGTCTGTTTCACCTGTCCTTATGCTTGTCTCCACCCCCCTCCAGGTGTTTCCCATTTTCCCCATTATCCCCTGTGTATTTATACCTGTGTTCTCTGTTTGTCCCGCCCTGACCTGACCCTGACCCTGCCTGCCATCCTGTACCTTTGCCCCACTACTCGGGATTACCGACCTCTGCCTGACCTGACCCTTAGCCTGCCTGCCGACCTGTGCCTGACCTGACCCTTAGCCTGCCTGCCGTCCTCTGCCTGACCTGACCCTTAGCCTGCCTGCCGACCTGTGCCTGACCTGACCCTTAGCCTGCCTGCCGTCCTCTGCCTGACCTGACCCTTAGCCTGCCTGCCGTCCTCTGCCTGACCTGACCCTTAGCCTGCCTGCCGTCCTCTGCCTGACCTGACCCTTAGCCTGCCTGCCGTCCTCTGCCTGACCTGACACTTAGCCTGCCTGCCGTCCTCTGCCTGACCTGACCCTTAGCCTGCCGTCCTCTGCCTGACCTGACACTTAGCCTGCCTGCCGTCCTCTGCCTGACCTGACCCTGACCCTGCCTGCCGTCCTCTGACTGACCTGACCCTTAGCCTGCCTGCCGTCCTCTGCCTGACCTGACCCTTAGCCTGCCTGCCGTCCTCTGCCTGACCTGACCCTTAGCCTGCCTGATGTCCTCTGCCTGACCTGACCCTTAGCCTGCCTGATGTCCTCTGCCTGACCTGACCCTTAGCCTGCCTGCCGTCCTCTGCCTGACCTGACCCTTAGCCTGCCTGCCGTCCTCTGCCTGACCTGACCCTTAGCCTGCCTGCCTGCCGTCCTCTGCCTGACCTGACCCTTAGCCTGCCTGCCGTCCTCTGCCTGACCTGACCCTTAGCCTGCCTGCCGTCCTCTGCCTGATCTGACCCTTAGCCTGCCTGCCGTCCTCTGCCTGACCTGACCCTTAGCCTGCCTGATGTCCTGCACCGTTGCCCCACTACTCTGGGTTATCAACCCCTGCGTGCCTTGTCCTGTCATTTGCCTGCCCCTGTTGATGTTATAAACATTGTTACTTCAACACAGTCTGCATTTGGGTTTTACCTGAAACGTGATAGAAAGTCTCGGTATGTGGATACAACGGAAATTGGATGCTTTAGATGCAGTCTAATTTACTAAATTAAATCAGTTTGTTTACATTATTGAAGAGCCCCCTGTAGAGCAATCGTTTTTCACATAATACTACTGAATCCCCCGTTTTCTCTCTGAACGTGTCTTGCTCTAGTCCTGGACTAATAGAAAACCCCTCATATTGTAGCCCAACATGTCTCTCCAAGGGGAATACAGCTATTGAACTATCTTCAGGTCGTCTGAATGGGTTTTATTTCTCTTTGTAAATCGCCAACACAAACTAAAAGACAGATTTACTATTGAACTATCTTCAGGTCGTCTGAATGGGTTTTACTTCTCTTTGTAAATCACCAACACAAACTACCAGGGGTGACTGTTTCTAACTTGTTCAATTGATTGATTTACCGTGCCTTCAGAAAAACTCCCTAGTCCTTGCAGATGACTCCATAACATGATGCAGCCACCACCATGCTTGAAAGTATGAGTAGTAATGTTTTTGTGTTGGTTTTGCCCTAAACATAACACTTTGTAATCAGATCATAAAGTACATTTTTTTGCCACATTTTTTCACATGTTACTTCAGTGCCTTATTGCAAACAGGATGCATGTCTCAGAAATGGTTTATTCTGTACAGACTTCCTTATTTTCACTTTGTCAATTAGGTTAGTATTGTGGAGTAACTACAGTGTTGTTGATCCATCCTCCGTTTCCTCCTATCACAGCCATTCAACTCTATAAATGTTTTAAAGTTATTGGCTTCATGGTGAAATCCCTGAGCTGTTTCCTTCCTCTCTGGCAACTGAGTTAGGTAGGACTCCTGTATCTTTGTGTATTGATACACCATTCAAAGTGTATTTAACTTCACTATGCTCAAAGGGATATTCAATGTCTGCTTTAAAAATTAAAAAAAATACAATAGTTGCCATTCTGTGTGAGGCATTGGAAAACCTCCCTGATCTTTATGGTTGAATCTAAATCTGAAATTCACTGTTCGACTGAGGGACCTTACAGATAATTGTGTTTGGTACAGAGATGAGGAAGTCGTTCAAAAATTATGTTAAACACTATTATTGAACACAGAGTGAGTCCATGCAATTTATTTCGTGACTTGTTTTTAAAAAACGCTAGCGGGACAACTTCCGCTGAAACTGAAGGGTGCACAATTCAAATAAATAATCGTATAAAATGATGGATATTAAACATTTAGGTACATACAAGTGTCTTATATCGGTTGAAAGCTTAAATTATTGTTAATCTAACCGCACTGTCCGTTTTACAGTATGCTTTACAGTGAAAGGATGCCATGCGATTGTTTGAGGATGGCACCCCACATCAACATATTTTTCCACTGGCACAGGTTTCATAAAATCACAAATAGCGATTGAATAGTCACTTACTTTTTGAAAATCTTCCTCTGATTTGTCATCCAAAGGGTCCCAGCTATAACACGTAGTGTCGTTTTGTTAGATAAAATCCTTCTTTATATCCCAAAAAGTAAATTTATTTGGCGCCATCGATTTGAGTAATCCACTCGTTCAACATGCAGAGAAAGGAATCCAAAAATCTACCGTTCCATCACCACACCGTTCCACCACCACACCGTTCCATCACCACACCGTTCCACCACACCGTTCCACCACCACACCGTTCCACCACACCGTTCCACCACCACACCGTTCCACCACACCGTTCCATCACCACACCGTTCCACCACCACACCGTTCCATCACCACACCGTTCCACCACACCGTTCCACCACACCGTTCCACCACATGGATTCCATCTGTCAACAATTACAGAGCTTTATTTACCAGACAAACTGGTGACACTGCAGGTGACAGGAATAAACAACTGGTCTGTTATTGGCTGATGCAGGTCACATGAAAAAACAACTGGTCTGTTATTGGCTGATGCATGTCACATGAACAAACAACTGGTCTGTTATTGGCTGATGCAGGTCACATGAAAAAACAACTGGCCTGTTATTGGCTGATGCAGGTCACATGAAAAAACAACTGGTCTGTTATTGGCTGATGCAGGTCACATGAAAAAACAACTGGTCTGTTATTGGCTGATGCAGGTCACATGAAAAAACAACTGGTCTGTTATTGGCTGATGCAGGTCACATGAAAAAACAACTGGTATGTTATTGGCTGATGAAGGTCACAGGAAAAAAACAACTGGTCTGTTATTGGCTGATGCAGGTCACATGAAAAAACAACTGGTCTGTTATTGGCTGATGCAGGTCACATGAAAAAACAACTGGTCTGTTATTGGCTGATGCAGGTCACATGAAAAAACAACTGGTCTGTTATTGGCTGATGCAGGTCACATGAAAAAACAACTGGTCTGTTATTGGCTGATGCAGGTCACATGAAAAAACAACTGGCCTGTTATTGGCTGATGCAGGTCACATGAAAAAACAACTGGTCTGTTATTGGCTGATGCAGGTGACATGAAAAAACAACTGGTCTGTTATTGGCTGATGCAGGTGACATGAAAAAACAACTGGTCTGTTATTGGCTGATGCATGTCACATGAAGAAACTTCACAAACAACTGTTTGTGATATAATCAGTGCCAATTCACTTTTCATATTATGCTATTTTTGCACCTAATTTAAAGAAATGTAAAACATGAATTAATGTGCCCGTTGTTTTCCGTCTGGTTCTGGTCCTGTATTTGAGGAAAAACTAAATCAGCATTTATTGAAGCAGCGTGCGTATATTCTCTAATGAATTAAATGGAATATTTTCAGCTAATTTCATGCTGAAGTCTCTGCTCAAGCCTGTCTAATTGAGTTCACGCTATTGTAGGTTTGATGCAAAAGGTAAATTACTCAAGTAATACGTAATGCTAATTTATTGCAAGATCACAAAAATGT
Source organism: Oncorhynchus kisutch (assembly GCF_002021735.2). Lineage (NCBI taxonomy): Eukaryota > Metazoa > Chordata > Actinopteri > Salmoniformes > Salmonidae > Oncorhynchus > Oncorhynchus kisutch. Next base: position 189,115 of record NW_022265836.1, on the reverse strand, counting down.
GTTGACAAGCACATAGCTATTGTTGTTATTTTGGGTGTTTTTTAATGTGCTGATTGTTTATGAAGTCACCTATTCCCAGAGATGGACTGGGTGAAATTTGAATGAGCAACTCTGCAAGATTTAACAAGAAATCATCCCTGATGAATTTGATCACGAATCCTTTGCTATATTTTACCACAAAATATGAATGTATTTAATGTTACATCAATATTGTTTTTATAGTATAAAATATTAAAAGATATATTTCAGTATAATTTACAGTAATGGTTAGAATACAGATGAATCATCTAGGCTTATCTGTAGCGATCTGAATGGTTTGCAATCTGTGTCAGCAGTGACACCAGCGAGAGGGCAACGATTACGAAATGACTGGTGCACGACCATTATAACCCTGATCATTACCATAACCCTGATCATTACCGTGGACCATAACCCTGATCATTACAGTAACCATGATCATTACCATAACCCTGATCATTAACATAACCCTGATCATTACCATAACTCTGATCATTACCATAACCCTGATCATTACCATAACCCTGATCATTACCATAACCCTGATCCTTACCATAACCCTGATCAGTACCATAACCCGGATCATTACCATAACTCTTATCATTACCATAACCCTGATCATTACCATAACCCTGATCATTACCATAACCCTGATCCTTACCATAACCCTGATCATTACCATAACCCTGATCATTACCATAACACTGATCGTTGCCATGGACCATAACCCTGATCATTACCGTAACCCTGATCATTACCGTGGACCATAACCCTGATCATTACCATAACACTGATCGTTGCCATGGACCATAACCCTGACCATTACCATAACCCTGATCATTACCGTGGACCATAACCCTGATCATTACCATAACCCTGATCATTACCATAACCCCGATCATTACCTTAACCCTGATCATTACCGTAACTCTGATAATTACCATAACCATGACCATTACCATAACCCTGATCATTAACATAACCCTGATCATTACCTTAACCCTTATGATCACCATAACCCTGATCATTACCATAACCCAGATCATTACCATAACCCGAATCATTACCATAACCCTGATCCTTACCATAACCCCGATCACTACCATAACACTGATCATTACCATAACCCTAATCATTACCATAACTCTGATCATTACCGTAACCCTGATCATTACCATAACCCTGATCATTACCATAACCCTGATCATTACCGTAACCCTGATCATTACCATAACCCTGATCATTACCGCGGACCATAACCCTGATCATTACCATAACCCTGATCATTACCATAACCCCGATCATTACCTTAACCCTGATCATTACCGTAACCCTGATAATTACCATAACCCTGACCATTACCATAACCCTGATCATTACCATAACCCCGATCATTAACATAACCCTGATCACTACCTTAACCCTTATGATCACCATAACCCTGATCATTACCATAACCCTGATCATTACCATAACCCTAATCATTACCATAACCATAACCCTAATCATTACCATAACACTGATCATTACCATAACACTGATCATTACCATAACCCTGATCCTTACCATAACCCCGATCACTACCATAACCCTGATCATTACCATAACCCTAATCATTACCATAACCATAACCCTAATCATTACCATAACACTGATCATTACCATAACCCTGATCCTTACCATAACCCTGATCACTACCATAACCCTGATCATTACCATAACCCTGATCACTACCATGAAACATAACCCTGATCACTACCATACCCCTGATCCTTACCATAACCCTGATCACTACCATAACCCTGACCATTACCATAACCCTGATCACTACCGTGAACCATAACCTTGATCCTTACCATAACCCTGATCATTACCATAACCCTGATCACTACCGTGAACCATAACCCTGATCCTTACCATAACCCTGATCATTACCATAACCCTGATCACTACCGTGAACCATAACCCTGATCATTACCATAACCCTGATCACTACCATAACCCTGATTATTACCGTGGACCATAACCCTGATCATTACCATAACCCTGATCACTACCGTGAACCATAACCCTCATCATTACTATAAACCTAATCATTACCATAACCCTCATCATCAGTGTCTCCTGACCCCTCCTGTCTCAGCCTCCAGTATTTATGCTGCAGTTGTTTATGTGTCGGGGGGCTAGGGTCAGTTTGTTATATCTGGAGTACTTCTCCTGTCCTATTCGGTGTCCTGTGTGAATCTAAGTGTGCGTTCTCTAATTCGCTCTTTCTCTCTCTCGGAGGACCTGAGCCCTAGGACCATGCCCCAGGACTACCTGACATGATGATTCCTTGCTGTCCCCAGTCCACCTGACTGTGCTGCTGCTCCAGTTTCAACTGTTCTGCCTTATTATTATTATATGACCATGCTGGTCATTTATGAACATTTGAACATCTTGGCCATGTTCTGTTATAATCTCCACCCAGCACAGCCAGAAGAGGACTGGCCACCCCACATAGCCTGGTTCCTCTCTAGGTTTCTTCCTAGGTTTTGGCCTTTCTAGGGAGTTTTTCCTAGCCACCGTGCTTCTACACCTGCATTGCGTGCAGTTTGGGGTTTTAGGCTGGGTTTCTGTACAGCACTTTGAGATATAAGCTGATGTACGAAGGGCTATATAAATAAATTTGATTTGATAATTACCGTAACCCTGATCATTACCATGACTATAACCCTGCTCGTTACCCTGAACCAGTCATCACATTTCACGCACGCACACGGTTTTCTTCCATTGAAGGAAAGTCAGACCAAAATGCAGCGTGGTTGATAATATACATCTTTAATGAAGATGAACAATCCAAAACAACAAACGGACCGTGAACACCTATACAGCCTATCTGGTGCAAACAAACACAGAGACAGGACCACTCACCCACAAAACACTCAAAGAATATGGCTGCCTAAATATGGTTCCCAATCAGAGACAATGAGAATCACCTGCCTCTGATTGAGAACCGCCTCAGGCAACCATAGACTTTGCTAGAACACCCCACTAAGCCACAATCACAAAACCTACGAAAACCCCCCATACATAAACACAACACAAAATAAACCCATGTCACACCCTGGCCTGGCCAAATAAAGAAAGAAAACACAAAATACTAAGACCAGGGCGTGACACACACACCATTGTTCCATAGTATTGTCCTGTGTGATCCAGTAGTCTATTGTTCCATAGTATTGTCCTGTGTGTGGAAAAAATATTATCTCGCTCAACATTGTGGCACTTGATTACTGATCAAACACAGTTGATTACTGATCAAACACAGTTGATAACTGATCAAAGAGCAGGTTGTTCAGTATGCGTGACATCATCAGCGCTGTACAGCAGTAAGCTGTCTCTACTGTCACCAAGCTCCTTGTTAAAGCCCAGCATTGGGCAATAGGCTCAGTGGGATAATCAAACATCTGTGGATTGAATCCTCATGAAGTACCTCTTGACCCCCCCCCCTCATCATGCTAATCAGTTAGTGATATGTGAAAGGGGGCTGGACTTATAACCTTACCTTTTAAATCTCTGTGTATCTCAGCATAGAGGCTTCTCTCGTTCCATCCCACACTAGATTCAGGACTGTTTCGTTCCCCACCACCACCACCAGTGACAACATGGCAAAGACAATGGTAAGTCTTAATAACCTTCATGTGGATCCTCTTTTTTGATGATTACTGCATTGAGAGAGAAATGATTAAAGGAACTGGTTGTCACGACGACCGTCTGATGAAGTGGAACAAAGCGCAGCATTTTCTTTATTTATAATGTCGCCAACAACAAAAAAACGACAAACAAAGAGACGACCGTGAAGCTGACTAGTGCCACTAACAAAGTCAACTACCCACAATAACAAAAGGGAAAAAGGCTGGTGTCACGCCCTGGCCTTAGTTATCTTTTGTTTTCTTTATTATCTTGGTTAGGTCAGGGTGTGACATGGGGGATTTATGTTTAGCCTGGTCTAGGGGTTTTGGATGTTTATGGGGTGTTTTCTAGTCTAGGTGTTTATGGAAGTCTATGGTTGCCTAGATTGGTTGTCAATTAGAGGCAGGTGTTTATCGTTGTCTCTGATTGGGAACCATATTTAGGCAGCCATGTTCTTTGGGTATTTTGTGGGTGATTGTCTTCTGTCTTTGTTGTCATTGCACCAGATAGGACTGTCTTGGTTTTCACTTTTTTTTTTTTTTGGGTGTAGTGTTCACGTTTATCGTCTAAATTAAACATGTTGAACTCTAACCACGCTGATTTTGGTCCTCCTCTCCTTCAGCGGAAGAAAACCGTCACAGCTGCCCAAGTATGATTCCGAATCAGAGACAACGATAGACAGCTGTCCCTGATTGAGAACCATACCTGACCAAAACATAGAAACACAAAAAACATAGAAAACAGAACATAGAATGCCCACACCAAATCACACCCATACCAAACCAAATAGAGACATAAAAAGGCTCTCTAATTTCAGGGTGTGACACTGGTTACCATTATGTACATTACTATACAATATTAATGGGACATAAACTGTAACTTGTGATTACAAAGCCAGAGATAAATGATGGAATAGCATGAAGCAAACCCAATTTATATATATAATAAAATACGATCCTTTTGACCCTACGCTCAAAGACAGTCAACTCTACGCGTCTTCATAACAGGTACTTGAGCTGAAGAATGTGAAGCTGAGAGCTGGAGACCAGTTGAAAGTGGAGGGGAGGATTCTGCCTGAGGCGAAGGGGTACGTACATTTAACTGGTCTGGTTTGGAAATCACATGCAGGAGAACTCATCACATTATTTTAGAAGAAGAGTTGAAAAACAAACCAACAGTTCCACACATGTTTGTTCTAAAGAATGGAGAATGGTTTAGTGTTGCTATACTGTATGTGTGGTATACTGTATGTGTGGTATACTGTATGTGTGGTATACGGTATGTGTGGTATACGGTATGTAGTATAGTATGTGTGAAACCAATTCATGTCAGAGAAGTGCAGACATGTAGTGGGGTTTCTGGAATGATTTGTCATGTGACTTCCTATTACTCAGGTCCAAGAAGGGTTCTGTTTGCGGCGAACACGTTACTTAGCAACGATTTCAGTTGAACGATTTGAATGAACATTCCAAAATGTTGGGGTATAACGACAAACCGCTATGATTACCGTGGTCTTACTGCTAATGACTTTATATTCCTACTACATGCAATAGAAAACCTAAATGGACAAATTATTATTTGTATCGGCAGTTTCGACCCAAAACAGACACTTACGTTCGCCTCACAACTACCCTTCTCGGACTCTTTCCTAATGTTACCGAACGCTTAGCACAAAACAACATTTTGACAGCGAATGATTTCCCTTGTTTGAACGAACCTCAAGGTTCCAGATAGATCTGGGCTGTGACGAAGATCACCTGGCACTGCACTTCAACCCACGTTTTGAGGATGACACGGACGGTGTTGTGCTTGTGTGCAACTCAAAGATTGACGGCTGCTGGGGTCACGAGGAGAGGGAGAAACACAGTGGCCTCCAAAGGGGTTCTACTGTCAAGGTGAGAGTCCTGACTGGACCGAAGGAGGACGTTAGTCCTGGATATATATATATATATATGTGTCATTGTGGTATTTCTTAAAGGGATGAGTTGGATGAACTTGTTGATACCATTTTTATGTCTCTGAGTCCAGTATGTTGGAAGTTAAAGGTAGCTTTGCGTGCCAATGCTAACTTGTGTTAGCGCTAGCTTAGCGCAAAGACTGATAGTATGCTAGCTGTACACGAAGACTAGAACGCTTTTTTTGCTGATTCACTACCTCTATCGTCACACTGGGCGATTCACTACCTCTATCGTCACACTGGGCGATTCACTACCTCTATCGTCACACTGGGCGATTCACTACCTCTATCGTCACACTGGGCGATTCACTACCTCTATCGTCACACTGGGCGATTCACTACCTCTATCGTCACACTGGGCGATTCACTACCTCTATCGTCACACTGGGCGATTCACTACCTCTATCGTCACACTGGGCGATTCACTACCTCTATCGTCACACTGGGTGCTGATTTTCAACCGCAGTCCCTGGGCAGGTTATAAAAACAATTACAATATAGACAATAGCAACATAGGACAAGCAAGACATAGCAACATAGGACAAGCAAGACATAGCAACATAGGACAAGCAAGACATAGCATACAGACAGAGCAACATAGGACAAGCAAGACGTAGCATACAGACAGAGCAACATAGGACAAGCAAGACGTAGCATACAGACAGAGCAACATAGGACAAGCAAGACGTAGCATACAGACAGAGCAACATAGGACAAGCAAGACATAGCATACAGACAGAGCAACATAGGACAAGCAAGACATAGCATACAGACAGAGCAACATAGGACAAGCAAGACATAGCATACAGACAGAGCAACATAGGACAAGCAAGACATAGCATACAGACAGAGCAACATAGGACAAGCAAGACATAGCATACAGACAGAGCAACATAGGACAAGCAAGACATAGCATACAGACAGAGCAACATAGGACAAGCAAGACATAGCATACAGACAGAGCAACATAGGACAAGCAAGACATAGCAACATAGGACAAGCAAGACATAGCATACAGACAGAGCAACATAGGACAAGCAAGACATAGCAACATAGGACAAGCAAGACATAGCATACAGACAGAGCAACATAGGACAAGCAAGACATAGCATACAGACAGAGCAACATAGGACAAGCAAGACATAGGACAAGCAAGACATAGCATACAGACAGAGCAACATAGGACAAGCAAGACATAGCATACAGACAGAGCAACATAGGACAAGCAAGACATAGCATACAGACAGAGCAACATAGGACAAGCAAGACGTAGCATACAGACAGAGCAACATAGGACAAGCAAGACAGAGCAACATAGGACAAGCAAGACAGAGCAACATAGGACAAGCAAGACAGAGCAACATAGGACAAGCAAGACAGAGCAACATAGGACAAGCAAGACAGAGCAACATAGGACAAGCAAGACAGAGCAACATAGGACAAGCAAGACAGAGCAACATAGGACAAGCAAGACAGAGCAACATAGGACAAGCAAGACAGAGCAACATAGGACAAGCAAGACAGAGCAACATAGGACAAGCAAGACAGAGCAACATAGGACAAGCAACATAGGACAAGCAAGACAGAGCAACATAGGACAAGCAAGACAGAGCAACATAGGACAAGCAAGACAGAGCAACATAGGACAAGCAAGACATAGCAACATAGGACAAGCAAGACATAGCAACATAGGACAAGCAAGACATAGCAACATAGGACAAGCAAGACATAGCATACAGACAGAGCAACATAGGACAAGCAAGACATAGCAACATAGGACAAGCAAGACATAGCATACAGACAGAGCAACATAGGACAAGCAAGACATAGCATACAGACAGAGCAACATAGGACAAGCAAGACATAGCAACATAGGACAAGCAAGACATAGCAACATAGGACAAGCAAGACATAGCATACAGACAGAGCAACATAGGACAAGCAAGACATAGCATACAGACAGAGCAACATAGGACAAGCAAGACATAGCAACATAGGACAAGCAAGACATAGCAACATAGGACAAGCAAGACATAGCATACAGACAGAGCAACATAGGACAAGCAAGACATAGCATACAGACATAGCATCATAGGACAAGCAAGACAGAGCATACAGACATAGCATCATAGGACAAGCAAGACATAGCATACAGACAGAGCAACATAGGACAAGCAAGACAGAGCATACAGACATAGCATCATAGGACAAGCAAGACATAGCATACAGACAGAGCAACATAGGACAAGCAAGACATAGCATACAGACAGAGCAACATAGGACAAGCAAGACATAGCAACATAGGACAAGCAAGACATAGCATACAGACAGAGCAACATAGGACAAGCAAGACATAGCATACAGACATAGCATCATAGGACAAGCAAGACAGAGCATACAGACATAGCATCATAGGACAAGCAAGACATAGCATACAGACAGAGCAACATAGGACAAGCAAGACAGAGCATACAGACATAGCATCATAGGACAAGCAAGACATAGCATACAGACAGAGCAACATAGGACAAGCAAGACATAGCATACAGACAGAGCAACATAGGACAAGCAAGACATAGCAACATAGGACAAGCAAGACATAGCAACATAGGACAAGCAAGACATAGCATACAGACAGAGCAACATAGGACAAGCAAGACATAGCATACAGACAGAGCAACATAGGACAAGCAAGACATAGCAACATAGGACAAGCAAGACATAGCAACATAGGACAAGCAAGACATAGCATACAGACAGAGCAACATAGGACAAGCAAGACATAGCATACAGACATAGCATCATAGGACAAGCAAGACAGAGCATACAGACATAGCATCATAGGACAAGCAAGACATAGCATACAGACAGAGCAACATAGGACAAGCAAGACAGAGCATACAGACATAGCATCATAGGACAAGCAAGACGGAGCATACAGACAGAGCAACATAGGACAAGCAAGACAGAGCATACAGACAGAGCAACATAGGACAAAGATAAAGGGCTTTATTGTCAACATCCTGAACTATCCCTTTAAGATTGGTCAGCGTAGTTCGTTATGAGTTCTGTCACACTGACTGCATTGTTCAGTGTAGTTATGAGTTCTGTCACACTGACTGCATTGTTGAGTGTAGTTATGAGTTCTGTCACACTGACTGCATTGTTCAGTGTAGTTATGAGTTCTGTCATACTGACTGCATTGTTCAGTGTAGTTAGTTATGAGTTCTGTCACACTGACTGCATTGTTCAGTGTAGTTATGAGTTCTGTCACACTGACTGCATTGTTCAGTGTAGTTATGAGTTCTGTCACACTGACTGCATTGTTCAGTGTAGTTATGAGTTCTGTCACACTGACTGCATTGTTCAGTGTAGTTATGAGTTCTGTCACACTGACTGCATTGTTCAGTGTAGTTATGAGTTCTGTCACACTGACTGCATTGTTCAGTGTAGTTAATTATGAATTCTGTCGTACTGACTGCATTGTTCAGTGTAGTTATGAGTTCTGTCACACTGACTGCATTGTTCAGTGTAGTTATGAGTTCTGTCACACTGACTGCATTGTTCAGTGTAGTTATGAGTTCTGTCACACTGACTGCATTGTTCAGTGTAGTTATGAGTTCTGTCACACTGACTGCATTGTTCAGTGTAGTTAATTATGAATTCTGTCGTACTGACTGCATTATCTGCACAGCCTTTTATTACTAGATGAATGGATAATCTTGGGCAAAAAAATATTTTAAATGTATTTACCCTCTAACTAGTCAAGTCAGAGTTGAACTAGGCGTAGAATATAGTGATGTAACAATGAGAGTAAGTCAATGTGTTGTCATAGTGACGGGTTTCCTCTCTCCCTTCTCTCTCAGATTGTCCTGAAGCTGACCGGAGACCTGTTTGAAGTGGAGATGCCTAATGGACATGAGATCAAATTCCCCAACCGTTCCGTCCTAGACGTCGTTACCTACATCCGTGTCAGAGGGGACTTAAAGCTCACTGCCTTTAAGATCTACTAAAGAGATCCATAAAATCCACCTTGTGTAGCCTGGCAACAACGGCACGGCCAATTTGTCTCGTTTGTCTTCCAATTTCCGGTGCGCTCCGGCCCAATGACACGCAAGCAAGTGGGCGTGGCTACATATAGAGTTAGACCAATGGGCAGTAAGACAGGATCAATGGCCTGTATCAAATAGTAAATGGAAATATGGGGTGACCATGGTACGTTTTGTTGTCACAATATTCTGACAAACAGTAAACACAAGGGACAACTGGGGACGAGGTTAGGATACTGGTTAGGATACTGGTTAGGATACTGGTTAGGATACTGGTTAGGATACTGGTTAGGATACTGGTTAGGATACTGGTTAGGATACTGGTTAGGATACTGTCAACTAATTACATTCCTTTACAAATACAGACGTATCTCACACACACACATCTTGGCCAGATGAAATATCTGTCAATGTTTTACTTGTTTTGGTGAGAAAGAATGTATTCTTATACCATAGTAGCCCAAATGATTACATTATTACTGACATAATCTCTGATGTTCTGATATTGTAGTAGCCCAAATGATTACATTATTACTGACATAATCTCTGATGTTCTGATACTGTAGTAGCCCAAATGATTACATTATGACTGACCATGTCGACAGATTGGGTCAACAACAGAATAGCCGTTGACTCCAGAAGCATTTTGTAATTTTTACGATGATTTCCTAATGTTATTTTCTGTATATATTGAAGTAAAACATAATGGACCGCATGTCATGTCATCAATAAAGTTCAGCATCCTCAAGTAGTGAACGCTGTGTCTTTAGTTCCAGGATAACATTGTAGCCCTATTCCATACATTTAAAAACGTTTTAAATCTTATTGTCTTAGAATATAAGTGTCCCCAAAGTTGAACTCCCAAGCTTCAAGGCTTTCGATATATAGCTTTAAATAAAAAAAATCAATCCAGTTGAGTGACTCCCACTTCTCTGGAATGTTCCGTGTGTGTCTTGCTGGTTCACCTTGACTCTACAAAATGACATCATCAGATCAAACACTGTAAAGACTTCATGAATAGCCCTCTGTGAATAGAGTACGACCTGGTCTACTCCTACAGACTTCCTGAATAGCCCTCTGTGAATAGAGTACGACCTGGTGTACTCCTACACACGGAAACAGATTTTCCTGAGTGAAGTGGAAGGTGGGGATCCAGAGCGTCGAGGTATAAAAAGACCACGTGAGAATCCAAGCTGTACGAATAATCTCTCCTATCACCAAAAAGGAATTTCCTTTAGATGCCTTATGTTCCTTAGACTCAATCCTGTCCTGTCCTGTCCACTCTCCCAAACCCCCAAAGGGACAATATATCACGGGCCATGTGAGAAGTTGTCCCTCAGAGTGACTGCAGCTTCAATTACAAGCCAGTTGAGAATGAGGCCAAGGCATCCATCAACAGCAGGCGAGCAATACCTCGAGACCTCTTTAATATTAGACATCGGGCACCAGCTGTTATTGACAAATAGACACAGACCACCACCCCTCGTCTTACCAGACTGTTCTGTCCTGCCGATGCAGGAAAACCCAGCCAACTGTATTTTATCCTTGTCATGGTTTTAATGTGCCGTTGTTTTTAATGTGCCGTTGGTAGGATAGTCTCAAACTGAGCTCATCCAGTTTATTCTCCAGTGATTGCACGTTGGTCAATAGAACGGATGGTAGAGGCGGTTTACACACTCGCCCAATAATTCTCACAAGGCACTCTGATCTCTACCCTATGTATTTCCGTCTTTTCTTCACGCGATTGACAGGGATTTGGGCCTGGTCTCGGAGAAGCAGTATATCCTTCACGTTGGACTCATTGAAAAAATCCCCTTTGTCCAATTTGAGGTGAGTAATTGCTGTTCTGATGTCCAGAAGCTCTTTTCGGTCATAAGAGACGGCAGCAGCAACACTATGTACAAAATAAGTTACAAACTATGTGGAAAAAACTAACAAAATAGCACAGTTGGCTAGGATCCCATAAGATGGCGGCCATCCTTACTATATGAATGAAGGTTGAGGTGAACGCTTTACTCTGTCATCTGATTGATCACAGACAGAAGACAAGGACGGAAGAAGAAGAGTTGACATAAAACAGAACAGGGCAAATAAACTGTACCAAAATAGATATGGCAGATCTCTGTTTCTGTAACCACTCTCTCTCTGTACCCCCCCCCCCTCTCTCTCTCTGTACCCCTTCCCTCCCTCTCTCTTCTCTCTCTCTCTCTCTCTGTACCCCTTCCCCCCCTCTCTCTCCTCTCTCTCTCCCTCTCTCTCTTTTTCACTCTCTCTCTCTCTTCCCTCTCTCTCTGTACCCCTACCCTCCCTCTCTCTCTCTCTCTCTCTCTCTCTGTACCCCTTCCCTCCCTTTCTCTTCTCTCTCTCTCTCTCTCTCTGTACCCCTTCCCTCCCTTTCTCTTCTCTCTCTCTCTCTCTCTCTCTCTCTCTCTGTACCCCTTCCCTCCCTTTCTCCTCTCTCTCTCTCTCTCTCTCTCTCTGTACCCCTTCCCTCCCTCTCTCTTCACTCTCTCTCTTCCCTGTCTCTCTCTCTGTACCCCTTCCCTCCCTCTCTCGTCTCTCTCTCTGTACCCCCCCCTCTCTCTCTGTACCCCTTCCCCCCTCTCTCTTTTTCACTCTCTCTCTCTCTTCCCTGTCTCTCTCTCTGTACCCCTTCCCTCCCTCTCTCTTCTCTCCCTCTCTCTCTCTCTCTTTTTCACTCTCTCTCTCTTCCCTGTCTGTCTCTCCCTCTCTTTGTTTATCTCTCTTCCTCTCTCTGTATCCCCCTCTCCCCCCTCTCAACTAGCGACAACAAGGGGAAGGTGTTGGAGTAATGCAGCATTGGAGCGTCTTCCACACGGAACAGGATTCTCCTTTGATCTAGGAAGCTTTGAGTTTTTTTGTTGGGTGCAAATATGTTTTGGGTAAAATACCGCCCTATTCCCCTTAGTAACAACATAGGTCTATCAGGCCCACCCTTCTTTACTCCAACTCTCCAACTCTCTCTCCCCTCTCCCTCTCTATTTCCCGATTCCTCTCTCTCTCTCCCCCTCTCTACCTCCCTCCCTCTCTCTCCTCCCTTTCTCTCTCTCCCACCCTCTCCCTCCTTCTTTCTCTCCCCCCTCCCTCTCTCCGTCTGTCTATCCCATAATAACCCCAACTGCCTGATGACACAATGACAGAACTATCCTGTAAGAAAGCAGCCACAGTGTTATTCCACCTGGAGGAATAGACCACAGTGTTATTCCACCTGGAGGAACAGACCACAGTGTTATTCCACTGGGAGACTGGCTGACAGACCAGAGTGTTATTCCACTGGGAGACTGGCTGACAGACCAGAGTGTTATTCCACTGGGAGACTGGCTGACAGACCAGAGTGTTATTCCACTGGGAGCCTGGCTGACAGACCAGAGTGTTATTCCACCTGGAGGAACAGACCACAGTGTTATTCCACCTGGAGAAATAGACCACAGTGTTATTCCACCTGTAGCCTGGCTGACAGACCACAGTGTTATTCCACCTGGAGGAACAGACCACAGTGTTATTCCACCTGGAGAAATAGACCACAGTGTTATTCCACCTGGATCCTGGCTGACAGACCACAGTGTTATTCCACCTCGAGCCTGGCTGACAGACCAGAGTGTTATTCCACCTGGAGCCTGGCTGACAGACCAGAGTGTTATTCCACCTGGAGCCTGGCTGACAGACCAGAGTGTTATTCCTGTAGGAGCCTGGCTGACAGACCACAGTGTTATTCCACCTGGAGCCTGGCTGACAGACCACAGTGTTATTCCTGTAGGAGCCTGGTTGACAGACCACAGTGTTATTCCACTGGGAGCCTGGCAGACAGACCACAGTGTTATTCCACCTGGAGCCTGGCTGACAGACCACAGTGTTATTCCACCTGGAGCCTGGCTGACAGACCAGAGTGTTATTCCTGTAGGAGCCTGGCTGACAGACCACAGTGTTATTCCACCTGGAGCCTGGCTGACAGACCACAGTGTTATTCCACCTGGAGCCTGGCTGACAGACAACAGTGTTATTCCACCTGGAGCCTGGCTGACAGACCACAGTGTTATTCCACCTGGAGCCTGGCAGACAGACCACAGTGTTATTCCACCTGGAGCCTGGCTGACAGACCACAGTGTTATTCCACCTGGAGCCTGGCTGACAGACCACAGTGTTATTCCACCTGGAGCCTGGCTGACAGACCACAGTGTTATTCCACCTGGAGCCTGGCTGACAGACCACAGTGTTATTCCACCTGGAGCCTGGCTGACAGACCACAGTGTTATTCCACCTGGAGCCTGGCTGACAGACCAGAGTGTTATTCCACCTGGAGCCTGGCAGACAGACCACAGTGTTATTCCACCTGGAGCCTGGCTGACAGACCACAGTGTTATTCCACCTGGAGCCTGGCTGACAGACCACAGTGTTATTCCACCTGGAGCCTGGCAGACAGACCACAGTGTTATTCCACCTGGAGCCTGGAAGACAGACCACAGTGTTATTCCACCTGGAGCCTGGCTGACAGACCACAGTGTTATTCCACCTGGAGCCTGGCTGACAGACCACAGTGTTATTCCACCTGGAGCCTGGCTGACAGACCACAGTGTTATTCCACCTGGAGCCTGGCTGACAGACCACAGTGTTATTCCACCTGGAGCCTGGCTGACAGACCAGAGTGTTATTCCACCTGGAGCCTGGCAGACAGACCAGAGTGTTATTCCACCTGGAGCCTGGCTGACAGACCACAGTGTTATTCCACCTGGAGCCTGGCTGACAGACCACAGTGTTATTCCACCTGGAGCCTGGCAGACAGACCACAGTGTTATTCCACCTGGAGCCTGGAAGACAGACCACAGTGTTATTCCACCTGGAGCCTGGAAGACAGACCACAGTGTTATTCCACCTGGAGCCTGGCTGACAGACCACAGTGTTATTCCACCTGGAGCCTGGCTGACAGACCACAGTGTTATTCCACCTGGAGCCTGGCAGACAGACCACAGTGTTATTCCACCTGGAGCCTGGCAGACAGACCACAGTGTTATTCCACCTGGAGCCTGGCAGACAGACCACAGTGTTATTCCACCTGGAGCCTGGCTGACAGACCACAGTGTTATTCCACCTGGAGCCTGGCAGACGGACAGGCTGTAAAGGCTGCAGTGAGCAGCCAGGGTCACACACACACACACACACACACACACACACACACACACACACACACACACACACACACACACACACACACACACACACACAGACACACTGAGCGGTTTTCAATGTCTTTTTCCGTTGAGTTATTTTTACATTAAATGCACTATGCATTATGTGGGTTGAAGGCCGTAACAACACAGCATAAAACAATGACTACAATGCTTCTGCGTTGCTGCTTATCTGCTAATATGCCCATTTAGCTCACAGAAAACAAACACAATGAAATGGAATTCAAATAATTTAACCTACATAAGAAAATGTTTGGTTAATGACCAGCATTAACAAACACACTACGCCAAGGGGGCGGTATTAATTAACATCGCTCTATTGGTCAATTGTTCCCACCGAAATGTGTCTTCTGGTTTAAATCCAAGTCTTCCGAAAGACACACACACACACACAGACAGATAGACAGACATACAGGCAGGCACAAAGACATACAGACAGGAATAAAGACATACAGATAGACATGAAGACATACAGGCAGGCACAAAGACATACAGGCGGACCTACAGACAGACAGGCATAAAGACATACAGACAGACAGACAGGCATAAAGACATACAGACAGACAGACAGACAGGCATAAAGACATACAGACAGGCATAAAGACATACAGACATAAAGACAGACAGACAGACAGGCATAAAGACATACAGACAGACAGGCATAAAGACAGACAGACAGACAGACAGACAGGCATACAGACAGACAGACATAAAGACAGACAGGCATGAAGACATACAGACAGACAGGCATAAAGACATACAGACAGGCAGACATAAACAGGTTTTGGAGAGGTGTGGGGGGCTGCACCACTAGGCGCCTGGGGAGCTGTTGCTATGTGGTAATGGGGTGTGGGGGGGGGGGGGGGGGGGGGGTGTAAGTGCCTTCTTCAAGAGCACAACGACAGGCAAGGGCATCTAGGATTTGATACCAGAAACCATCCGTTGCTGGCTCACCTCTCTAACCACTAGGATCCCTGCTACACCCCAGACCAGTCATTCAACTCCTCCTGTGTGTCTTCCAGGCAGCCCAAACTGCTTCATATTCCCTATATAGTGCACTACTTTAGGACCAGAGCCCATATGGGTGAGACCAGGACCCTAATCCCTATATAGTGCACTACTTTAGGACCAGAGCCCAAATGGGTGAGACCAGGGGACAGGAGGAGTTCTATATATAAGCCCTGGTCAAAACTAGTGCATTACAAATGGGAATAGGGTGCCATTTGGGACACAACCCATGGACAGGGTGAATCTGAATGGTCTCCTGTTTAAACAGAGGAACTAATCAAAATATTTCACCTGGTCTCAACCTGTTTGACACTAATAATGACACCGTCTGGTTAGGCTGGTGGGTGGCTACCTGAAGAGATCAGGTATAATTTAGCCAGGTGGCTACCTGAAGAGATCAGGTATAATTTAGCCAGGTGGCTACATGAAGAGATCAGGTATAATTTAGCCAGGTGGCTACCTGAAGAGATCAGGTATAATTTAGCCAGGTGGCTACCTGAAGAGATCAGGTGTAATTTAGCCAGGTGGCTAACTGAAGAGATCAGGTGTAATTTAGCCAGGTGGCTACCTGAAGAGATCAGGTATAATTTAGCCAGGTGGCTACCTGAAGAGATCAGGTATAATTTAGCCAGGTGGCTACCTGAAGAGATCAGGTGTAATTTAGCCAGGTGGCTAACTGAAGAGATCAGGTGTAATTTAGCCAGGTGGCTACCTGAAGAGATCAGGTGTAATTTAGCCAGGTGGCTTACTGAAGAGATCAGGTGTAATTTAGCCAGGTGGCTAACTGAAGAGATCAGGTATAATTTAGCCAGGTGGCTTACTGAAGAGCTCAGGTGTAATTTAGCCAGGTTGCAGATCAGGTGTAATTTAGCCAGGTTGGTTACTGAAGAGATCAGGTGTAATTTAGCCAGGTGGCTTACTGAAGAGCTCAGGTGTAATTTAGCCAGGTTGCAGATCAGGTGTAATTTAGCCAGGTTGGTTACTGAAGAAATCAGGTGTAATTTAGCCAGGTGGCTTACTGAAGAGATCAGGTGTAATTTAGCCAGGTGGCTTACTGAAGAGATCAGGTGTAATTTAGCCAGGTGACTTACTGAAGAGATCAGGTGTAATTTAGCCAGGTGACTTACTGAAGAGATCAGGTATAATTTAGCAAGGTGACTTACTGAAGAAATCAGGTGTAATTTAGCCAGGTTGGTAAGTATGTGTGACATCAAACTGGATGTGTGGGCATATGGTGAATAGTTATACCATGACTGTAGCTCCCACTCCCCAGGGAGGAACTCTCTCTACAGCACCTAGCCAGGCTGCAGCTCCCACTCCCCAAGGAGGGCTCTCTCTACACCACCTAGCCAGGCTGTGTCTCCCACTAACCAGGGAGGGACTCTCTCTACAGCACCACCTAGCCAGACTGCACCTCCCACTCCCCAGGGAGGAACTCTCTCTACAGCACCTAGCCAGACTGTAGCTCCCACTCCCCAGGGAGGAACTCTCTCTACACCACCACCTAGCCAGAGTGTAGCTCCCACTTCCCAGGGAGGAACTCTCTCTACAGCACCTAGACAGGCTGTAGCTCCCACTCCCCAGGGAGGAACTCTCTCTACACCACCACCTAGCCAGACTGTAGCTCCCACACACATGATAACATACCCACCATACACACATGATGACATACCCACTATACACACACAATGACATAGCCACACAATAACATACCCACTATACACACACAATAACATACCCACACAATGACATACCAACTATACACACACGATGACATACCCACTATACACACACGATAACATACCCACTATACACACACAGGATAACATACCCACTATACACACACAGGATAACATACCCACTATACACACACAGGATAACATACCCACTATACACACACAGGATAACATACCCACTATACACACACAGGATAACATACCCACTATACACACACACGATGACATACCCACTGTAGACACACGATGACATACCCACTATACACACACAATGACATACCCACTATACACACACGATAACATACCCACTATACACACACAGGATAACATACCCACTATACACACACAGGATAACATACCCACTATACACACACACGATGACATACCCACTGTAGACACACGATGGCATACCCACTATACACACGATAACATACCCACTATACACACACGATGACATACCCACATTAAAACACACGATGACATATCCACTATACACACACGATGACATATCCACTATACACACAATGACATACCCACTACACACACAATGACATACCCACTATACACACAATGACATACCCACTATACACACATGATAACATACCCACTATACACACACAATGACATACCCACTAAACACACATGATGACATACCCACTATACACACGATAACATACCCACATGATGACATACCCACTATAAACACACGATAACATACCCACTATACACACATGATAACATACCCACTGTAGACACACGTACACATGAATTATGTTATACATATGTGATAGTAGAGTAGGGGCCTGAGGGCACACACTTAGTGTGTTGTGAAATATGTTGTGAATGTATTGTAATGTATAAAAAAATGTATAAACTGCCTTAATTTTGCTGGACCACAGGAAGAGTAACTGCTGCCTTGACAGGAACTAATGGGGATCCATAATAAACCCCAGGAAGAGTAGCTGCTGCCTTGACAGGAACTAATGGGGATCCATAATAAACCCCAGGAAGAGTAGCTGCTGCCTTGACAGGAACTAATGGGGATCCGTAATAAACCCCAGGAAGAGTAACTGCTGCCTTGACAGGAACTAATGGGGATCCATAATAAACCCCAGGAAGAGTAGCTGCTGCCTTAACAGGAACTAATGGGGATCCATAATAAACCCCAGGAAGAGTAGCTGCTGCCTTGACAGGAACTAATGGGGATCCATAATAAACCCCAGGAAGAGTAGCTGCTGCCTTGACAGGAACTAATGGGGATCCATAATAAACCCCAGGAAGAGTAGCTGCTGCCTTGGCAGGAACTAATGGGGATCCATAATAAACCCCAGGAAGAGTAGCTGCTGCCTTGACAGGAACTAATGGGGATCCGTAATAAACCCCAGGAAGAGTAGCTGCTGCCTTGGCAGGAACTAATGGGGATCCATAATAAACCCCAGGAAGAGTAGCTGCTGCCTTGGCAGGAACTAATGGGGATCCGTAATAAACCCCAGGAAGAGTAGCTGCTGCCTTGACAGGAACTAATGGGGATCCGTAATAAACCCCAGGTAGAGTAGCTGCTGCCTTGGCAGGAACTAATGGGGATCCGTAATAAACCCCAGGAAGAGTAGCTGCTGCCTTGACAGGAACTAATGGGGATCCGTAATAAACCCCAGGAAGAGTAGCTGCTGCCTTGGCAGGAACTAATGGGAATCCATAATAAACCCCAGGAAGAGTAGCTGCTGCCTTGGCAGGAACTAATGGGGATCCATAATAAACCCCAGGAAGAGTAGCTGCTGCCTTGACAGGAACTAATGGGGATCCGTAATAAACCCCAGGAAGAGTAGCTGCTGCCTTGGCAGGAACTAATGGGGATCCATAATAAACCCCAGGAAGAGTAGCTGCTGCCTTGGCAGGAACTAATGGGGAGCCATAATAAACCCCAGGAAGAGTAGCTTCTGTCTTGGCAGGAACTAATGGGGATCCATAATAAACCACAGGAAGAGTAGCTTCTGTCTTGGCAGGAACTAATGGGGATCCATAATAAACCACAGGAAGAGTAGCTTCTGTCTTGGCAGGAACTAATGGGGATCCATAATAAACCCCAGGAAGAGTAGCTGCTGTCTTGGCAGGAACTAATGGGGATCCATAATAAACCCCAGGAAGAGTAGCTGCTGCCTTGGCAGGAACTAATGGGGATCCATAATAAACCCCAGGAAGAGTAGCTTCTGTCTTGGCAGGAACTAATGGGGATCCATAATAAACCCCAGGAAGAGTAGCTGCTGCCTTGGCAGGAACTAATGGGGATCCGTAATAAACCCCAGGAAGAGTAGCTGCTGCCTTGGCAGGAACTACTGGGGATCCTTAATAAGAAACACAAATACAGCTGTGTGTACACCTGCATTCACATAGGCTGTTTGTAATAGTTGAATTTCCCTAACTACACTACATGGCCAAAAGTATATCAAATATCTCATTTCAAAATAATGGGCATGAATAGGGAGTTGGTCCCCCCTTTGCTGCTATATCAGCCTCCACTCTTCTGGGAAGGATTTCCACTAGATGTTGGAACATTGCTGAGGGGACTTGCTTCCATTCAGCCACAAGAGCATTAGTGAGGTCAGGCACTGATGTTGGGCGATTAGGTCTGGCTCGCAGTCTGCGTTCCAATTCATCCCAAAGGTGTTCGATGTGGATGAGGTCAGGTCTCTGTGCAGGCCAGTCAAGTTCTTCCACACCGATCTCGACAAATCATGTACAGACCTTGCTTTGTGCATGGGGGCAATGTCATGATGAAACAGGAAAAGGTCTTCCCCAAACTGTTGCCACAAAGTTGGAAGCACAGAATCGTCTAGAATGTCATTGTATGCTGTAGCATTAAGATTTCCCTTCACTGGAACTAAGGGGCCCAAACCATGAAAAACAGCCCCAGACCATTATTCTTCCTCCACCAAACTTTACAGTTGGCACTACGCATTCGGGCAGGTAACGTTCTCCTGGCATTCACCAAACCCAGATTCGTCCGTCTGCCAGATGGTGAAGCGTGATTCACCACTCCATGGAAACCCATTTCAGGAAGCTCTCGACTGAACAGTTCTTGTGCTGACGTTTCTTCCAGAGGCAGTTTGGAACTCGGTAGTGAGTGTTGCAACCGAGAACAGACGATTTTTACGCGCTACGCGCTTCAGTACTCGGCAGTCCCGTTCTTATGTGCCTGTGTGGCCTACCACTTCGCGGTTGAGCCGTTGTTGCTCCTTCCACTTCACAGTAACAGCACTTCCAGTTGACCGGGGGGGGCAGCTCTAGCAGGGCAGAAATTTGACGAACTGACATGTTGGAAAGGTGGCATCCTATGACGGTGCCACGTTGAAAGTTTTTGAGTTCTTCAGTAAGGCCATTCCACTGCCAATGTTTGTCTATGGAGTTTGCATGGCTGTGTGCTTGATTTTATATACCTGTCAACAACGGGTGTGGCTGAAATGGCTGAAATCCACTCATTTAAAGGGGTGTCCACATACTTTTGTATATACATATCTTATTGCCTATATTCATTACCAAAACAGCTGTAGGGCTGCAGAGATACAGATCTATAAACCGATCAATGATCTTGGAGCCTTGGCATTCGAACGATCTGTTTTATTGTGGTATATTGTGATTATATAAGCAAAAAAATATAATGTTTTCCCTCCCCCCCCCCATCACCGATTTCAACTGCCCCCTTAGTCACTTTATTCTGGCTCCAGGGTCGTACTGAAACATCTGTAGCGTCCAGGACGGTTTGACCTATAAAACGATTTTATGACCACTCTACTGTTATGCTCTCTCTATGACCCCTGACAGATACCAGGAGACTGGTCTGAAGTCGGCACCATCCATGTGCTCTCTCTATGACCCCTGACAGGTACCAGGAGACTGGTCTGAAGTCGGCACCGTCCATATGCTCTCTCTATGACCCCCGACAGGTACCAGGAGGTCGGCACCGTTGATGTGCTCTCTCTATGACCCCTGACAGGTACCAGGAGACTGGTCTGAAGTCAGCACCGTTGATGTGCTGATGTTCCTGTTTGGTAGCATCCGAAACCGTTTCGTCTACAAACACAATGGTGTTCTCCGTTTTACTCCACGACCCCCACAAGTGTCAAGTGAAGTCTGCAATGCGACAGTCTGAGTGGAAATATCTGATGTCGTCCTCCTCCTCAAAGAGAACCCACTCCCCCAAAAAAACGTATCCTTTTTCCACTTCCATCCACAAAAAGGCAGAAAAACGATAGTCCCGTTCTCCCTGATGTGTAATAACAAAGCAGTCAGAGATCAACGCAGAGACGCTCTTCTTCTTCACTGTTGTTAAAACCCCCCAAATAGTACCATCTTCCTCCTGTCTCTCTTATTTCTTCTTCGCTGTTGTTAAAACCCCCCCAATAGAACCATCTTCCTCCTGTCTCTCTTGTTTCTTCTTCGCTGCTGTTAAACCCCCCCAAATAGTACCATCTTCCTCCTGTCTCTCGTTTCTTCTTCGCTGTTGTTAAAACCCCCCAATAGTACCATCTTCCTCCTGTCTCTCTTGTTTCTTCTTCGCTGTTGTTAAAACCCTCCAATAGTACCATCTTCCTCCTGTCTCTCTCGTTTATTCTTCTCTGTTGTTAAACCCCCCCCCCCCCGATAGAACCATCTTCCCCCTGTCTCTCTCGTTTCTTCTTCTCTGTTGTTAAAACCCCCCAATAGTACCATCTTCCTCCTGTGTCTCTTGTTTCTTCTTCGCTGTTGTTAAAACCCCCCAATAGAACCATCTTCCTCCTGTCTCTTTGGTTTCTTCTTCGCTGTTGTTAAAACCCCCCACCCCCGATAGAACCATCTTCCTTCTGTCTCTCGTGTTTCAGGGCAGCCAGACACAGACAGCGCCCGGCAGACGACTCTCTGTCCGCGGCGTTGAAGAGACACAAGCGACCAAACGATACGAGGAGGAGAGGAGAAAGGCTGCAGCGGTAAAAATGAGTATTTCTCTGGTTTGTTACGTTGCTGTCACTCTCTTCGTCGCTCCCACCTCGTCATCGTCACGATTTCGGACTCTCTCTTTTTGGAGGAGGGATTTTTATTTTTCTGTTTTCTGTCGACAGTCGGCTGCTGAGAGGAGAAGGAGGTGGTGAGAGGAGAAGGAGGTGGTGAGAGGAGAAGGAGGTGGTGAGAGGAGAAGGAGGTGGTGAGAGGAGAAGGAGGTGGTGAGAGGAGAAGGAGGTGGTGAGAGGAGAAGGAGGTGGTGAGAGGAGAAGGAGGTGGTGAAAAGCTGTTCAGTTCTTCTGACGCGGCAGAGAAAGTCCTATATCATGGAGTCACATGATGATGAAGAGGATGAATTGGCCAAGCCCTATATCATGGAGTCACATGATGATGAAGAGGGTGAATTGGCCAAGCCCTATATCATGGAGTCACATGATGATGAAGAGGGTGAATTGGCCAAGCCCTATATCATGGAGTCACATGATGATGAAGAGGGTGAATTGGCCAAGCCCTATATCATGGAGTCACATGATGATGAAGAGGGTGAATTGGCCAAGCCCTATATCATAGAGTCACATGATGATGAAGAGGGTGAATTGGCCAAGCCCTATATCATGGAGTCACATGATGATGAAGAGGGTGAATTGGCCAAGCCATAAAGTACAGAAGGGGATGGTTTGGAGGATGAAGATGAAACAAGTCCCTGGTGTAGGTGAGTGGGAAGTCTCCCCTGGTGTAGATGAGTGGGAAGTCTCCCCTGGTGTAGGTGAGTGGGAAGTCTCCCCTGGTGTAGATGACTGGGAAGTCTCCCCTGGTGTAGATGACTGGGAAGTCTCCCCTGGTGTAGATGACTGGGAAGTCTCCCCTGGTGTAGATGACTGGGAAGTCTCCCCTGGTGTAGATGACTGGGAAGTCTCCCCTGGTGTAGGTGAGTGGGAAGTCTCCCCTGGTGTAGATGAGTGGGAAGTCTCCCCTGGTATAGATGACTGGGAAGTCTCCCCTGGTGTAGATGAGTGGGAAGTCTCCCCTGGTGTGGATGAGTGGGAAGTCTCTCCTGATGTAGATGAGTGGGAAGTCTCCCCTGGTGTAGATGAGTGGTAAGTCTCCCCTGGTGTAAATGAGTGGGAAGTCTCCCCTGGTGTAGATGAGTGGGAAGTTTCCCCTGGTGTAGATGAGTGGGAAGTCTCCCCTGGTGTAGATGAGTGGGAAGTCTCCCCTGGTGTAGATGAGTGGGAAGTCTCCCCTGGTATAGATGACTGGGAAGTCTCCCCTGGTATAGATAAGTGGGAAGTCTCCCCTGGTGTAGATGAGTGGGAAGTCTCCCCTGGTGTAGATGAGTGGGAAGTCTCCCCTGGTGTAGATGAGTGGGAAGTCTCCCCTGGTATAGATGACTGGGAAGGCTCCCCTGGTGTAGATGAGTGGGAAGTCTCCCCTCCAGTTGCTCTAATATCTCTCCCGCAACTCAATATGAAGGATATGTCAAAGCCCTGTGTGGGTTGCAGAGGACGTTAATTCCACCAATATATGATGGCAGCAACAGCACTCTCTATGGAGCTAAATCACCATTCATATGAGTGTGGGATACATTCTCTGTTACCACGGAGATAAGACCAAATATAGAACCAAAGTGTCACAAAGTATCGTTTTAATACTTTGGTACCAGGTTACACTCCCTCAGCCTAAATCTCTCCTCAATCAGGATGGTTCTAGAGGTACCAGGTTACACTCCCTAACTCTCTCCTCCATCAGGATGGTTCTAGAGGTACCAGGTTACACTCCCTCACCCTAACTCTCTCCTCAATCAGGATGGTTCTAGAGGTACCAGGTTACACTCCCTCACCCTAACTCTCTCCTCAATCAGGATGGTTCTAGAGGTACCAGGTTACACTCCCTCTCCCTAACTCTCTCCTCAATCAGGATGGTTCTAGAGGTACCGGGTTACACTCCCTAACTCTCTCCTCAATCAGGATGGTTCTAGAGGTACCGGGTTACTCTCCCTATAACCCTAACTCTCTCCTCCATCAGGATGGTTCTAGAGGTACCAGGTTACACTCCCTAACTCTCTCCTCCATCAGGATGGTTCTAGAGGTACCAGGTTACACTCCCTAACTCTCTCCTCCATCAGGATGGTTCTAGAGGTACCAGGTTACACTCCCTATAACCCTAACTCTCTCCTCCATCAGGATGGTTCTAGATGTACCAGGTTACACTCCCTACAACCCTAACTCTCTCCTCCATCAGGATGGTTCTAGAGGTACCAGGTTACACTCCCTCACCCTAACTCTCTCCTCCATCAGGATGGTTCTAGAGGTACCAGGTTACACTCCCTATAACCCTAACTCTCTCCTCCATCAGGATGGCTCTAGAGGTACCAGGTTACACTCCCTATAACCCTAACTCTCTCCTCCATCAAGATGGTTCTAGAGGTACCAGGTTACACTCCCTTACCCTAACTCTCTCCTCCATCAGGATGGTTCTAGAGGTACCAGGTTACACTCCCTAACTCTCTCCTCCATCAGGATGGTTCTAGAGGTACCAGGTTACACTCCCTCACCCTAACTCTCTCCTCAATCAGGATGGTTCTAGAGGTACCAGGTTACACTCCCTATAACCCTAACTCTCTCCTCCATCAGGATGGTTCTAGAGGTACCAGGTTACACTCCCTCACCCTAACTCTCTCCTCCATCAGGATGGTTCTAGAGGTACCAGGTTACACTCCCTCACCCTAACTCTCTCCTCCATCAGGATGGTTCTAGAGGTACCAGGTTACACTCCCTCACCCTAACTCTCTCCTCCATCAGGGTGGTTCTAGAGGTACCAGGTTACACTCCCTCACCCTAACTCTCTCCTCCATCAGGATGGTTCTAGAGGTACCAGGTTACACTCCCTAACTCTCTCCTCCATCAGGATGGTTCTAGAGGCACACATGCTGTAATTGCTATGCCATGGTCCACAATGGGAGGGTAAGACTAGACACTTCTCAGACCCACTAAGCCACTTCTCAGACCCACTAAGCCACTTCTCAGACCCACTAAGCCACTTCTCAGACCCGCTAAGACACATCTCAGACCTACTAAGACACTTCTCAGACCCACTAAGACTAGACACTTCTCAGACCCACTAAGACTAGACACTTCTCCGACCCACTAAGCCACTTCTCAGACCCACTAAGCCACTTCTCAGACCCACTAAGACTAGACACTTCTCAGACCCACTAAGCCACTTCTCAGACCCACTAAGACTAGACACTTCTCAGACCCACTAAGCCACTTCTCCGACCCACTAAGACTAGACACTTCTCAGCATAACACACAAAAATTCAATTTACATATTTAAACGTAATCTACATATTTCATCTTCAAAAGGGAAACCATGCAGTTCATGGTCTCCACATTACGCTGTTTAACACGCTGGATTCGACTGACGCCCAATGGTGTTCTTCGTTTTGCTCTACGACCGGTACCGGTTGAAAGAAACTAACGGAGGTATGAAGGTTCCCCCTCCAGTCTGAGGGGAGCAGCATTGAGGCTGCCTCTCACCCAACTCACCCTCCTTCCTCTCCCTCTACTGAGAAAAGGGGGGACACAGTCTGAGGGGGGCAGCGTTGAGGCCTCTCACCCAACTCACCGTCCCTCCTCTCCCTCTACTGAGAAAAGGGGGGACACAGTCTGAGGGGGGCAGCGTTGAGGCTGCCTCTCACCCAACTCACCGTCCCTCCTCTCCCTCTACTGAGAAAAGGGGGGACACAGTCTGAGGGGGGCAGCATTGAGGCCTCTCACCCAACTCACCCTCCCTCCTCTCTCTCCGTCTTCCGTCTTCCAGCTGATGGGGGAAACTTCAGTCGCACACTGCATTACTTTTACCTCATGCACCAATTAATGTTGTTACTCCTCTGACCAGAGAAAGGGACATATCCCTCGATATATACAAAAATACAAGCCACAAATAATAACAAGGGCTTATAAGGGCGGTGAACAAAGTGTTGACGGAACTGAATAACAACGTAAACATGAAGTCAGTCACATAAACAGCAGCTTTTTCCTGTATTCATGGAGCTTTTTCCTGTATTCATGGAGCTTTTTCCTGTATTCATGGAGCTTTTTCCTGTATTCATGGAGCTTTTTCCTGTATTCATGGAGCTTTTTCCTGTATTCATGGAGCTTTTTACTGTATTCATGGAGCTTTTTACTGTATTCATGGAGCTTTTTACTGTATTCATGGAGCTTTTTACTGTATTCATGGAGCTTTTTACTGTATTCATGGAGCTTTTTACTGTATTCATGGAGCTTTTTACTGTATTCATGGAGCTTTTTACTGTATTCATGGAGCTTTTTACTGTATTCATGGAGCTTTTTACTGTATTCATGGATTCTCTCTCTAGTCATGTTTTTAGACATTTTGAAATCTCCCATTATCAAGTTTGCTGTGAATTCGAGGCCTCTTTTTTTACAGTCTATGGCATGATGAAACTGTGCAGACACGGTGATCTGAGCGATCTGATTGGCCAGCGGTAGGCCTATAGGTGCACTGTATATAGACTTTTTATGTTTTCTTTTTGTTCTACTGTGTTATTGACTGTATGTTTGTTTACTCCATGTGTAACTCTGTGTTGTTGTTTATTCCATGTGTAACTCTGTGTTGTTGTTTATTCCATGTGTAACTCTGTGTTGTTGTTTATTCCATGTGTAACTCTGTGTTGTTGTTTATTCCATGTGTAACTCTGTGTTGTTGTTTATTCCATGTGTAACTCTGTGTTGTTGTTTACTCCATGTGTAACTCTGTGTTGTTGTTTATTCCATGTGTAACTCTGTGTTGTTGTTTATTCCATGTGTAACTCTGTGTTGTTGTTTACTCCATGTGTAACTCTGTGTTGTTGTTTACTCCATGTGTAACTCTGTGTTGTTGTTTACTCCATGTGTAACTCTGTGTTGTTGTTTATTCCATGTGTAACTCTGTGTTGTTGTTTATTCCATGTGTAACTCTGTGTTGTTGTTTATTCCATGTGTAACTCTGTGTTGTTGTTTATTCCATGTGTAACTCTGTGTTGTTGTTTATTCCATGTGTAACTCTGTGTTGTTGTTTATTCCATGTGTAACTCTGTGTTGTTGTTTATTCCATGTGTAACTCTGTGTTGTTGTTTATTCCATGTGTAACTCTGTGTTGTTGTTTACTCCATGTGTAACTCTGTGTTGTTGTTTATTCCATGTGTAACTCTGTGTTGTTGTTTATTCCATGTGTAACTCTGTGTTGTTGTTTATTCCATGTGTAACTCTGTGTTGTTGTTTATTCCATGTGTAACTCTGTGTTGTTGTTTATTCCATGTGTAACTCTGTGTTGTTGTTTATTCCATGTGTAACTCTGTGTTGTTGTTTATTCCATGTGTAACTCTGTGTTGTTGTTTATTCCATGTGTAACTCTGTGTTGTTGTTTATTCCATGTGTAACTCTGTGTTGTTGTATGAGTCGAATTGCTATGCTTTATCTTGGCCAGGTTGCAGTTGTAAATGAGAACTTGTTCTCAACTAGCTTACCTGGTTAAATAAAGGTGTTCTCAACTAGCCTACCTGGTTAAATAAAGGTGTTCTCAACTAGCCTACCTGGTTAAATAAAGGTGTTCTCAACTAGCCTACCTGGTTAAATAAAGGTGTTCTCAACTAGCCTACCTGGTTAAATAAAGGTGTTCTCAACTAGCCTACCTGGTTAAATAAAGGTGTTCTCAACTAGCCTACCTGGTTAAATAAAGGTGTTCTCAACTAGCCTACCTGGTTAAATAAAGGTGTTCTCAACTAGCCTACCTGGTTAAATAAAGGTGTTCTCAACTAGCCTACCTGGTTAAATAAAGGTGTTCTCAACTAGCCTACCTGGTTAAATAAAGGTGTTCTCAACTAGCCTACCTGGTTAAATAAAGGTGTTCTCAACTAGCCTACCTGGTTAAATAAAGGTGTTCTCAACTAGCCTACCTGGTTAAATAAAGGTGTTCTCAACTAGCCTACCTGGTTAAATAAAGGTGTTCTCAACTAGCCTACCTGGTTAAATAAAGGTGTTCTCAACTAGTCTACCTGGTTAAATAAAGGTGTTCTCAACTAGCTGACCTGGTTAAATAAAGGTGTTCTCAACTAGCCTACCTGGTTAAATAAAGGTGTTCTCAACTTGCCTACCTGGTTAAATAAAGGTGTTCTCAACTAGCCTACCTGGTTAAATAAAGGTGTTCTCAACTAGCCTACCTGGTTAAATAAAGGTGTTCTCAACTAGCCTACCTGGTTAAATAAAGGTGTTCTCAACTAGCCTCCCTGGTTAAATAAAGGTGTTCTCAACTAGCCTCCCTGGTTAAATAAAGGTGTTCTCAACTAGCCTACCTGGTTAAATAAAGGTGTTCTCAACTAGCCTACCTGGTTAAATAAAGGTGTTCTCAACTAGCCTACCTGGTTAAATAAAGGTGTTCTCAACTAGCCTACCTGGTTAAATAAAGGTGTTCTCAACTAGCCTACCTGGTTAAATAAAGGTGTTCTCAACTAGCCTACCTGGTTAATAAAGGTGTTCTCAACTAGCCTACCTGGTTAAATAAAGGTGTTCTCAACTTGCCTACCTGGTTAAATAAAGGTGTTCTCAACTAGCCTACCTGGTTAAATAAAGGTGTTCTCAACTAGCCTACCTGGTTAAATAAAGGTGTTCTCAACTAGCCTACCTGGTTAAATAAAGGTGTTCTCAACTAGCCTCCCTGGTTAAATAAAGGTGTTCTCAACTAGCCTACCTGGTTAAATAAAGGTGTTCTCAACTAGCCTACCTGGTTAAATAAAGGTGTTCTCAACTAGCCTACCTGGTTAAATAAAGGTGTTCTCAACTAGCCTACCTGGTTAAATAAAGGTGTTCTCAACTAGCCTACCTGGTTAAATAAAGGTGTTCTCAACTAGCCTACCTGGTTAAATAAAGGTGTTCTCAACTAGCCTACCTGGTTAAATAAAGGTGTTCTCAACCAGCCTACCTGGTTAAATAAAGGTGTTCTCAACTAGCCTACCTGGTTAAATAAAGGTGTTCTCAACTAGCCTACCTGGTTAAATAAAGGTGTTCTCAACTAGCCTACCTGGTTAAATAAAGGTGTTCTCAGCTAGCCTACCTGGTTAAATAAAGGTGTTCTCAACTAGCCTACCTGGTTAAATAAAGGTGTTCTCAACTAGCCTCCCTGGTTAAATAAAGGTGTTCTCAACTAGCCTACCTGGTTAAATAAAGGTGTTCTCAACTAGCCTACCTGGTTAAATAAAGGTGTTCTCAACTAGCCTACCTGGTTAAATAAAGGTGTTCTCAACTAGCCTACCTGGTTAAATAAAGGTGTTCTCAACTAGCCTACCTGGTTAAATAAAGGTGTTCTCAACTAGCCTACCTGGTTAAATAAAGGTGTTCTCAACTAGCCTACCTGGTTAAATAAAGGTGTTCTCAACTAGCCTACCTGGTTAAATAAAGGTGTTCTCAACTAGCCTACCTGGTTAAATAAAGGTGTTCTCAACTAGCCTACCTGGTTAAATAAAGGTGTTCTCAACTAGCCTACCTGGTTAAATAAAGGTGTTCTCAACTAGCTGACCTGGTTAAATAAAGGTGTTCTCAACTAGTCTACCTGGTTAAATAAAGGTGTTCTCAACTAGCCTACCTGGTTAAATAAAGGTGTTCTCAACTAGCCTACCTGGTTAAATAAAGGTGTTCTCAACTAGCCTACCTGGTTAAATAAAGGTGTTCTCAACTAGCCTGCCTGGTTAAATAAAGGTGTTCTCAACTAGCCTACCTGGTTAAATAAAGGTGTTCTCAACTAGCCTACCTGGTTAAATAAAGGTGTTCTCAACTAGCCTGCCTGGTTAAATAAAGGTGTTCTCAACTAGCCTACCTGGTTAAATAAAGGTGTTCTCAACTAGCCTCCCTGGTTAAATAAAGGTGTTCTCAACTAGTCTACCTGGTTAAATAAAGGTGTTCTCAACTAACCTACCTGGTTAAATAAAGGTGTTCTCAACTAGCCTCCCTGGTTAAATAAAGGTGTTCTCAACTAGCCTCCCTGGTTAAATAAAGGTGTTCTGAACTAGCCTACCTGGTTAAATAAAGGTGTTCTCAACTAGCCTACCTGGTTAAATAAAGGTGTTCTCAACTAGCCTACCTGGTTAAATAAAGGTGTTCTCAACGAGTCTACCTGGTTAAATAAAGGTGTTCTCAACTAGCCTACCTGGTTAAATAAAGGTGTTCTCAACTAGCCTACCTGGTTAAATAAAGGTGTTCTCAACTAGCCTACCTGGTTAAATAAAGGTGTTCTCAACTAGCCTACCTGGTTAAATAAAGGTGTTCTCAACTAGCCTACCTGGTTAAATAAAGGTGTTCTCAACTAGCCTACCTGGTTAAATAAAGGTGTTCTCAACTAGCCTACCTGGTTAAATAAAGGTGTTCTCAACTAGCCTACCTGGTTAAATAAAGGTGTTCTCAACTAGCCTACCTGGTTAAATAAAGGTGTTCTCAACTAGCCTACCTGGTTAAATAAAGGTGTTCTCAACTAGCCTACCTGGTTAAATAAAGGTGTTCTCAACTAGCCTACCTGGTTAAATAAAGGTGTTCTCAACTAGCCTACCTGGTTAAATAAAGGTGTTCTCAACTAGCCTACCTGGTTAAATAAAGGTGAAGTAAAAAATAAAAAATAATCCTCTATGCAAAGGGTTCTACGTGGAACTGGGGCGGCAGGGTAGCCTAGTGGTTAGAGCGTTGGACTAGTAACCGGAAGGTTGACAAGGTACAAATCTGTCGTTCTGCCCCTGAACATGCAGTTAACCCACTGTTCCCAGGCCGTCATTGAAAATAAGAATTTGTTCTTAAACTGACTTACCTGGTTAAATAAAGGTAAAATAAATACAAATATGGTGCTTTGGTGACAAAACGGATGGCACTGTGATAGACTGCATCCAGTTTGTTGAGTAGAGTGTTGGAGGCTATTTTATAGATGACATCACCGAAGTCTGTTTGGCAGCATGAGTGAAGGATGCTTTGTTTTGTGATATAGGAAGCCGATTCTAGATTTAATTTCGGATTGGAGATGCTTAATGTGAGTCTGGAGTCCTGTGTGGGGATGCCGAAGAACTCTTCTTCCCACTAAGAGTGTACGGCTGGAGACAGCTGGCTTCAGACTAATGAGGCAGAATAACACTGTCCTATAGTGTCCCATAGATCTCTCTGGCATCCTATAGAGAAGAGACAAATGCATAGAGATCCTCTTAAAATTACTATTCTGAAATTACTATCAATTCCTAATTCTATTAAAACAAATGGTCGATTTTAACGTTAGCCTTTTTTTTTTGAAAACGGTTATTTCTACTGAAAACGTGCCAAAGTCTCCTATGAAGAATTACAACTTTAGATTTTTGACATTTTCCGATTGGGGAAACGGATTAAATACTTAAATGACGTCTAATTTCAAAGAAGCTTATTATTATATATATATTTATATTTATTGATTGGATTGTAAACGTGCCAAAGCCAAAGGTTATTGTACGTCGATAGATGTGCAGTCTGCCAGTAGAAGCTTTGGTGATGAGAACCATTAACCGAATGCAAAACCATGTGCACCAAACGGCACAGTATCTATTTGAAGTGTTTCATTCCCCCCGTTTTATACCGTCTCGTTAATCTTCCCTAAATATAATCCAGAAACGGTTTTGCTACGGAAACATATTTTTTTAGGGAAAACGCGGGGAGATGGAAAAAAAAATAATCTAACCAGGAGGAAATATTAACACCTCACCTCCTCCCTAAAATAGGAATACATCACACCACACGTTCATTTCATTTAAAGTGGGGGGGTGGGGGGGAGGGGGGTTGCTTGGCATGCACCATGTTTCCATGACAACCGCCTCAGACTCCCCACAAAAAAGAGAGAGAGAGATGTGAAAAGGAGGGGATGAGGAGGGGGGTAGAGGGGTGTGAGAGGAAGGGTGTGGAGACCCCCAAAAAGGATCTGCATAATTACTGTCTGTCTGTCTGTCTGTCTGTCTGTCTGTCCGTCTGTCTGTCACAGGGACACTAGCTACTGCAGGTCTGGAGATTACAGTCTGTCTGTCTGTCTGTCTGTCACAGGGACACTAGCTACTGCAGGTCTGGAGATTACAGTCTGTCTCTCTGTCTGTCTGTCTGTCACAGGGACACTAGCTACTGCAGGTCTGGAGATTACAGTCTGTCTGTCTGTCTGTCTGTCTGTCTGTCTGTCTGTCTGTCTGTCTGTCTGTCTGTCTGTCTGTCTGTCTGTCTGTCTGTCTGTCTGTCTGTCTGTCTGTCTGTCTGTCTGTCTGTCTGTCTGTCTGTCTGTCTGTCTGTCACAGGGACACTAGCTACTGCAGGTCTGGAGATTACAGTCTGTCTGTCTGTCTGTCTGTCTGTCTGTCACAGGGACACTAGCTACTGCAGGTCTGGAGATTACAGTCTGTCTGTCTGTCTGTCACAGGGACACTAGCTACTGCAGGTCTGGAGATTACAGTCTGTCTGTCTGTCTGTCTGTCTGTCTGTCTGTCTGTCTGTCTGTCTGTCTGTCTGTCTGTCTGTCTGTCTGTCTGTCTGTCTGTCTATTTAGATAATATAGCATTACTGTCTGTCTGTCTGTCTGTCTGTCTGTCTGTCTGTCTGTCTGTCTGTCTGTCTGTCTGTCTGTCTGTCTGTCTGTCTGTCTGTCTGTCTGTCTGTCTGTCTGTCTGTCTGTTTAGATAATATAGCCTTACTGTCTGTCTGTCTGTCTGTCTGTCACAGGGGGACGAGCTACCGCAGGTCTGGAGGCACACAGCTACAGCTCTATGTATCAACCTCACAACACAATAAACAATTATAAACATTTAAATAAACTATTTTGTAGTAGTTTAGTCTACATGTTAAATATTGTTGTTTCATGTATTCTCCAGTTAGTCAGGGTAGGTAACAAAGTATTTGAGTTCATGGGAGATTTGTAATGAGTCCAACTTTCATTTATTTCCGAGTATCCTGCACGGTTTCTGCGATTGTCCTGTGTAATGTAAAAGCCTGTTTATAGTTTTTCCACTTGTACCCCTAGACATAACGCATCGCTGTGGGGTGCCAACTAAATCTTAGCTGTGACAGAGGGTCTCCTTGGACCCCTAGACATAACGCATCGCTGTGGGGTGCCAACTAAATCTTAGCTGTGACAGAGGGTCTACTTGGACTCCAAGACATAACGCATCGCTGTGGGGTGCCAACTAAATCTTAGCTGTGACAGAGGTCTCCTTGAACCCCAAGACATAACGCATCGCTGTGGGGTGCCAACTAAATCTTAGCTGTGACAGAGGTCTCCTTGGACCCCTAGACATAACGCATCGCTGTGGGGTGCCAACTAAATCTTAGCTGTGACAGAGGTCTCCTTGGATCCCTAGACATAACGCATCGCTGTGGGGTGCCAACTAAATCTTAGCTGTGACAGAGGTCTCCTTGGAACCCTAGACATAACGCATCGCTGTGGGGTGCCAACTAAATCTTAGCTGTGACAGAGGTCTCCTTGGATCCCTAGACATAACGCATCGCTGTGGGGTGCCAACTAAATCTTAGCTGTGACAGGTCTCCTTGGATCCCTAGACATAACGCATCGCTGTGGGGTGCCAACTAAATCTTAGCTGTGACAGAGGTCTCCTTGGATCCCTAGACATAACGCATCGCTGTGGGGTGCCAACTAAATCTTAGCTGTGACAGAGGTCTCCTTGGACCCCTAGACATAACGCATCGCTGTGGGGTGCCAACTAAATCTTAGCT
The DNA here is from genome assembly GCF_002021735.2 of Oncorhynchus kisutch. Taxonomy (NCBI): domain Eukaryota; kingdom Metazoa; phylum Chordata; class Actinopteri; order Salmoniformes; family Salmonidae; genus Oncorhynchus; species Oncorhynchus kisutch. Next base: position 154,729 of record NW_022265836.1, on the reverse strand, counting down.
GTGACAGAGGTCTCCTTGGACCCCTAGACATAACGCATCGCTGTGGGGTGCCAACTAAATCTTAGCTGTGACAGAGGTCTCCTTGGACCCCTAGACATAACGCATCGCTGTGGGGTGCCAACTAAATCTTAGCTGTGACAGAGGTCTCCTTGGACCCCTAGACATAACGCATCGCTGTGGGGTGCCAACTAAATCTTAGCTGTGACAGAGGTCTCCTTGGACCCCTAGACATAACGCATCGCTGTGGGGTGCCAACTAAATCTTAGCTGTGACAGAGGTCTCCTTGGATCCCTAGACATAACGCATCGCTGTGGGGTGCCAACTAAATCTTAGCTGTGACAGAGGTCTCCTTGGAACCCTAGACATAACGCATCGCTGTGGGGTGCCAACTAAATCTTAGCTGTGACAGAGGTCTCCTTGGACCCCTAGACATAACGCATCGCTGTGGGGTGCCAACTAAATCTTAGCTGTGACAGAGGTCTCCTTGGACCCCTAGACATAACGCATCGCTGTGGGGTGCCAACTAAATCTTAGCTGTGACAGAGGTCTCCTTGGATCCCTAGACATAACGCATCGCTGTGGGGTGCCAACTAAATCTTAGCTGTGACAGAGGTCTCCTTGGACCCCTAGACATAACGCATCGCTGTGGGGTGCCAACTAAATCTTAGCTGTGACAGAGGTCTCCTTGGACCCCTAGACATAACGCATCGCTGTGGGGTGCCAACTAAATCTTAGCTGTGACAGAGGTCTCCTTGGACCCCTAGACATAACGCATCGCTGTGGGGTGCCAACTAAATCTTAGCTGTGACAGAGGTCTCCTTGGACCCCTAGACATAACGCATCGCTGTGGGGTGCCAACTAAATCTTAGCTGTGACAGAGGTCTCCTTGGACCCCTAGACATAACGCATCGCTGTGGGGTGCCAACTAAATCTTAGCTGTGACAGAGGTCTCCTTGGATCCCTAGACATAACGCATCGCTGTGGGGTGCCAACTAAATCTTAGCTGTGACAGAGGTCTCCTTGGAACCCTAGACATAACGCATCGCTGTGGGGTGCCAACTAAATCTTAGCTGTGACAGAGGTCTCCTTGGACCCCTAGACATAACGCATCGCTGTGGGGTGCCAACTAAATCTTAGCTGTGACAGAGGTCTCCTTGGACCCCTAGACATAACGCATCGCTGTGGGGTGCCAACTAAATCTTAGCTGTGACAGAGGTCTCCTTGGACCCCAAGACATAACGCATCGCTATGGGGTACCAACTAAATCTTAGCTGTGACAGAGGCCTCCTTGGACCCCTAGACATAACGCATCGCTGTGGGGTGCCAACTAAATCTTAGCTGTGACAGAGGTCTCCTTGGACCCCTAGACATAACGCATCGCTGTGGGGTGCCAACTAAATCTTAGCTGTGACAGAGGGTCTCCTTGGACCCCTAGACATAACGCATCGCTGTGGGGTGCCAACTAAATCTTAGCTGTGACAGAGGGTCTCCTTGGACCCCTAGACATAACGCATCGCTGTGGGGTGCCAACTAAGTCTTAGCTGTGACAGAGGTCTCCTTGGATCCCTAGACATAACGCATCGCTGTGGGGTGCCAACTAAATCTTAGCTGTGACAGAGGTCTCCTTGGACCCCTAGACATAACGCATCGCTGTGGGGTGCCAACTAAATCTTAGCTGTGACAGAGGGTCTCCTTGAACCCCTAGACATAACGCATCGCTGTGGGGTGCCAACTAAATCTTAGCTGTGACAGAGGGTCTCCTTGGACTCCAAGACATAACGCATCGCTGTGGGGTGCCAACTAAATCTTAGCTGTGACAGAGGTCTCCTTGGACCCCTAGACATAACGCATCGCTGTGGGGTGCCAACTAAATCTTAGCTGTGACAGAGGTCTCCTTGGACCCCTAGACATAACGCATCGCTGTGGGGTGCCAACTAAATCTTAGCTGTGACAGAGGGTCTCCTTGGACCCCAAGACATAACGCATCGCTGTGGGGTACCAACTAAATCTTAGCTGTGACAGAGGCCTCCTTGGACCCCTAGACATAACGCATCGCTGTGGGGTGCCAACTAAATCTTAGCTGTGACAGAGGTCTCCTTGGACCCCTAGACATAACGCATCGCTGTGGGGTGCCAACTAAATCTTAGCTGTGACAGAGGGTCTCCTTGGACCCCTAGACATAACGCATCGCTGTGGGGTGCCAACTAAATCTTAGCTGTGACAGAGGGTCTCCTTGGACCCCTAGACATAACGCATCGCTGTGGGGTGCCAACTAAGTCTTAGCTGTGACAGAGGTCTCCTTGGATCCCTAGACATAACGCATCGCTGTGGGGTGCCAACTAAATCTTAGCTGTGACAGAGGTCTCGTTGGACCCCTAGACATAACGCATCGCTGTGGGGTGCCAACTAAATCTTAGCTGTGACAGAGGGTCTCCTTGAACCCCTAGACATAACGCATCGCTGTGGGGTGCCAACTAAATCTTAGCTGTGACAGAGGGTCTCCTTGGACTCCAAGACATAACGCATCGCTGTGGGGTGCCAACTAAATCTTAGCTGTGACAGAGGTCTCCTTGGACCCCTAGACATAACGCATCGCTGTGGGGTGCCAACTAAATCTTAGCTGTGACAGAGGTCTCCTTGGACCCCTAGACATAACGCATCGCTGTGGGGTGCCAACTAAATCTTAGCTGTGACAGAGGTCTCCTTGAACCCCAAGACATAACGCATCGCTGTGGGGTACCAACTAAATCTTAGCTGTGACAGAGGTCTCCTTGGACCCCTAGACATAACGCATCGCTGTGGGGTGCCAACTAAATCTTAGCTGTGACAGAGGGTCTCCTTGGACCCCTAGACATAACGCATCGCTGTGGGGTACCAACTAAATCTTAGCTGTGACAGAGGCCTCCTTGGACCCCTAGACATAACGCATCGCTGTGGGGTGCCAACTAAATCTTAGCTGTGACAGAGGTCTCCTTGGACCCCTAGACATAACGCATCGCTGTGGGGTGCCAACTAAATCTTAGCTGTGACAGAGGTCTCCTTGGATCCCTAGACATAACGCATCGCTGTGGGGTGCCAACTAAATCTTAGCTGTGACAGAGGTCTCCTTGGATCCCTAGACATAACGCATCGCTGTGGGGTGCCAACTAAATCTTAGCTGTGACAGAGGTCTCCTTGGACTCCGACTTCTCAGTGCGGTACACTGAATGTATTTTTTTATTTCACCTTTATTTAACCAGGTAGGCTAGTTGAGAACACCTTTATTTAACCAGGTAGGACAGTTGAGAACACCTTTATTTAACCAGGTAGGACAGTTGAGAACACCTTTATTTAACCAGGTAGGCTAGTTGAGAACACCTTTATTTAACCAGGTAGGCTAGTTGAGAACAAGTTCTCATTTGCAACTGCGACCTGGCCAAGATAAAGCATAGCAGTGTGAACAGACAACAAAGAGTTACACATGGAGTAAACAATTAACAAGTCAATAACACAGTAGAAAACAAAGGGGGAGTCTATATACATTGTGTGCAAAAGGCATGAGGAGGTAGGCAAATAATTACAATTTTGCAGATTAACACTGGAGTGATAAATGATCAGATGGTCATGTACAGGTAGAGATATTGGTGTGCAGAAGAGCAGAAAAGTAAATAAATATAAACAGTATGGGGATGAGGTAGATACAATTGGGTGGGCTATTTACCGATAGACTATGTACAGCTGCAGCGATCCATTTTCAGCTGATTTAATTCAGTGTACGTGTGAGTTGATATGTGGCAGTTGACATATGAAATGTGCATCTTCATCTGTTGGAGTGCTGAGGCCTAAATATAGGTGTGGTTCTGCACTCCAGGGTTTTTCACAATGATCATTGATTTCTTCTGCACATTAAGTCTCAAACAATATGTCCTGTGCTCGACTATTCACTATTCATGTCAGAACAGCACAGTCTGTTAACTGAAGTGTTGTGAGCACAAACTTGACATATGACTTGCTGTGATTAATTTACAAATTAATGAGCTTTATCTTGCCAAACACAATCAAATAGAAACAAATAAATACACTTGGCAAATGCACTGATACGAGGTATGAGGTATGAATTACGATATATGAGGTATGAAATATGAGATATAAGATATGAGGTATGAGATATAAGATATGATATATGAGATATGAGGTATGAGATAAGATATGAGATATGAGGTATGAAATATGAGATATAAGATATGAGGAATGAGATATAAGATATGAGATATGAAATATGAGATATAAGATATGAGATACGAGATATGATATATGAGGTATGAGATATAAGATATGAGATATGTGGTATGAAATATGAGGTATGAAATATGAGATATGAATTACGATATATGAGGTATGAGATATGAGGTATGAAATATGAGGTATGAGATATAAGATATGAGATATGAGATATAAAATATGAGGTATGAGATATAAGATATGAGATATGAGGTATGAAATATGAATTACGATATATGAGGTATGAGATATGAGGTATGAAATATGAGATATAAGATATGAGATATAAGATATGAGATACGAGATGTGATTTATGAGGTATGAGATATGAGGTATGAAATATGAGGTATGAGGTATGAAATATGAGATATGAGGTATGAGGTATGAGATTTGTGGTATGAAGTATGAGATGCGAGGTATGAGATATGAGGTATGAGATATGAGGTATGAGATATGAGGTATGAAGTATGAGATGCGAGGTATGAAACATGAGAAATGAGGGGCGGGAGATTCAATCGTATTCATTTTTCTTCTGGGTCCAGCTACACTACAGTATTCTATTCCAAGCTACCTCCATCCCTTTCATTCTCTCTAGTCTGTGGAGAATGGAATATAAAACCAGCATTATTGAAGGATGTGCAGCTAGCACACAGTAACAGAAAGGTCAGCAGCTAGCACACAGCAACAGAAAGGTCAGCAGCTAGCACACAGCAACAGAAAGATCAGCAGCTAGCACACAGCAACAGAAAGGTCATGGTGTTGAACTGAGGCAGCTAGCACACAGCAACAGAGAGGTCATAGTGTTGAACTGAGGCAGCTAGCACACAGCAACAGAGAGGTCATAGTGTTGAACTGAGGCAGCTAGCACACAGCAACAGAGAGGTCAGCAGCTAGCACACAGCAACAGAGAGGTCATAGTGTTGAACTGAGGCAGCTAGCACACAGCAACAGAGAGGTCAGCAGCTAGCACACAGCAACAGAGAGGTCATAGTGTTGAACTGAAGCAGCTAGCACAGAGCAACAGAGAGGCCAGCAGCTAGCACACAGCAACAGAGAGGTCAGCAGCTAGCACACAGCAACAGAGAGGTCATAGTGTTGAACTGAGGCAGCTAGCACATAGCAACAGAGAGGCCAGCAGCTAGCACACAGCAACAGAGAGGTCAGCAGCTAGCACACAGCAACAGAGAGGTCATAGTGTTGAACTGAGGCAGCTAGCACACAGCAACAGAGAGGTCAGCAGCTAGCACAACAACAGAGAGGTCAGCAGCTAGCACACAGCAACAGAGAGGTCAGCAGCTAGCACACAACAACAGAGAGTTCAGCAGCTAGCACACAGCAACAGAGAGGTCAGCAGCTAGCACACAGCAACAGAGAGGTCAGCAGCTAGCACACAGCAACAGAGAGTTCAGCAGCTAGCACACAGCAACAGAGGTCAGCAGCTAGCACATAGCAACAGAGAGGTCAGCAGCTAGCACATAGCAACAGAGATGTCAGCAGCTAGCACATAGCAACAGAGGTCAGCAGCTAGCACATAGCAACAGAGGTCAGCAGCTAGCACACAGCAACAGAGGTCAGCAGCTAGCACACAGCAACAGAGGTCAGCAGCTAGCACATAGCAACAGAGGTCAGCAGCTAGCACACAGCAACAGAGAGATCAGCAGCTAGCACACAGTAACAGAGAGGTCAGCAGCTAGCACACAGCAACAGAGAGGTCAGCAGCTAGCACACAGCAACAGAGAGATCAGCAGCTAGCACACAGCAACAGAGAGGTCAGCAGCTAGCACACAGCAACAGAGAGGTCAGCAGCTAGCACACAGCAACAGAGAGGTCAGCAGCTAGCACACAGCAACAGAGAGGTCAGCAGCTAGCACACAGCAACAGAGAGGTCAGCAGCTAGCACACAGCAACCGAGAGGTCAGCAGCTAGCACACAGTAACAGAGAGGTCATGGTGTTGAACTGAAGCAGCTAGCACAGAGAGCCGTAGTGAAAAGCAGAGCCATAAAGCAGACATGTCCAGTTTAATCGACCATAGCTCATATCCGAGGCACTAAATGTCAGATGGGTTTCCTGACTGCAGTAACTCTCTGGTCTGAGGCGTCTGTCAGAGCCCTGTTTATGTCAGTAACAGAGGGAAGGAAAACATCATGTTGACCATGAGCGGAGGACAAATGTTCTGCTAGGCCTTCTGGGTGCAGCTCTGGAGCCTTCTGTGGACAAGCACTATATCATCTCAGATTCACTTCCTGAGACAGAACAGGAAGGACAAAGGAGTAAAAAGGAAAGCAACTAACACCGTTCGTTACAGACAGACATTAAACATTTATGAGGGGAAAAATCCTGGGACAACACCTCTCTGTTCCAGGGATACAAAGCTGGGGTTAGACTAACAGAGATACACAGATACACAGCTAGTGTTAGACTCACAGATATACACAGCTAGGGTTAGACTCACAGAGATACACAGATACTCAGCTAGTGTTAAACTCACAGAGATACAGAGATACACAGCTAGTGTTCGGCTCACAGATATACACAGCTAGGGTTAGACTCACAGAGATACACAGATACACAGCTAGTGTCAGACTCACAGATATACACAGCTAGGGTTAGACTCACAGAGATACACAGCTGGGGTTAGACTCACAGAGATACACAGCTAGGGTTAGACTCACAGATATACACAGCTGGGGTTAGACTCACAGATATACACAGCTAGGGTTAGACTCACAGAGATACACAGCTAGGGTTAGACTCACAGAGATACACAGCTGGGGTTAGACTCACAGAGATACACACCTAGGGTTAGACTCACAGAGAAACACAGCTAGGGTTAGACTCACAGATATACACAACTGGGGTTAGACTCAGAGATACACAGCTGGGGTTAGACTCACAGAGATACACACCTAGGGTTAGACTCACAGAGATACACACAGCTACACAGCTGGGGTTGGACTCACAGAGATACACAGCTGGGGTTAGACTCACAGAGATACACAGAGCTACACAGCTAGGGTTAGACTCACAGAGATACTCAGCTAGGGTTAGACTCACAGAGATGCACCGCTGGGGTTAGACTCACAGAGATACACCGCTGGGGTTAGACTCACAGAGATACACACCTAGGGTTAGACTCACAGAGATACACAGAGCTACACAGCTAGGGTTAGACTCACAGAGATACTCAGCTAGGGTTAGACTCACAGAGATACACAGCTGGGGTTAGACTCACAGAGATACACAGAGCTACACAGCTGGGGTTAGACTCACAGAGATACACAGCTGGGGTTAGACTCACAGAGATACACAGAGCTACACAGCTAGGGTTGGACACAGAGATACTCAGCTAGGGTTAGACTCACAGAGATACACAGCTGGGGTTAGACTCACAGAGATACACACCTAGGGTTAGACTCACAGAGATACACAGCTAGGGTTAGACTCACAGATATACACAACTGGGGTTAGACTCAGAGATACACAGCTGGGGTTAGACTCACAGAGATACACACCTAGGGTTAGACTCACAGAGATACACAGAGCTACACAGCTGGGGTTGGACTCACAGAGATACACAGCTGGGGTTAGACTCACAGAGATACACAGAGCTACACAGCTAGGGTTAGACTCACAGAGATACTCAGCTAGGGTTAGACTCACAGAGATGCACCGCTGGGGTTAGACTCACAGAGATACACCGCTGGGGTTAGACTCACAGAGATACACACCTAGGGTTAGACTCACAGAGATACACAGAGCTACACAGCTAGGGTTAGACTCACAGAGATACTCAGCTAGGGTTAGACTCACAGAGATACACAGCTGGGTTAGACTCACAGAGATACACAGAGATGCCCACAGTCACAGCTAGGCCGGAGACTCAACACAAGACTAACAGACTCCCAGATCCACATCTAGGACCAGCGGTACACAGACACAGCGAGGCCAGAGACTCAACACAAGACTAACAGACTCCCAGATCCACATCTAGGACCAGCAAAATGGTACACAGACACACCGTGAGGTCCAAGACTTGATGTATTATGCATGGGGGTTTGGATTAATTGCAGGGATTTTATTTTATTTGCATAGCCCTCTTCTACTTTGATCAACTATGCTCATTTCATCACAGCAGTCCCATCGCCATGACCTTGGCTGGCTGTGGGTGGGAGAGAGTTCCATGTAGTCATGGCTCTATTAAATACTGTGCGTTTCCCAGTGTCTGTTCTGTACCTGAGGACTGTGAAGAGACCTCTGGTTGCATGTCTTAAAGACAAGACCAATAGTGATGCAGTCAATCCGCAGGTTGTTTACTTTATATCAATGGGGTTTTTCTTTTCTTAATTATGTTTTTACGCTTGTATGTTTATTAAGAGGTTTATCCTAAATTAATTTAGGGTCGGAGGGAAGGAGGGAGGGGGGAGTGCTGCCCCCCCCCCCCAAAAATGATAAACTGTCTCGCGAATGTCCCCTTTGTCCCGCATTTGGGTATTTCAAATGTGGTCACCCGAGAATAGGGACGCAGACAGAGTAGTTCCAATGGTGGGGAGATGCAGTGTCACGAATATTACCGAAGGTGACTCCCCTTCTTGTTCGGGTGGCGCCCGGCGGTCGTCGTCGCCGGTCTACTAGCTATCGCCGATCCGTTGTTCTGTGTTCCTTTGGTTTTGTCTGATTGGTATCACCTGTTTCTTGTTTGGTAGTTAGGGGAGGGTTATATATAGTTTGTTTGGTTGTTAGGGGAGGGTTATATATAGTTTGTTTGGTTGTTAGGTGAGGGTTATATATAGTTTGTTTGGTTGTTAGGGGAGGGTTATATATAGTTTGTTTGGTTGTTAGGGGAGGGTTATATATAGTTTGTTTGGTTGTTAGGGGAGGGTTATATATAGTTCGTTTGGTTGTTGTTAGGGGAGAGTTATATATAGTTTGTTTGGTTGTTAGGGGAGGGTTATATATAGTTCGTTTGGTTGTTAGGGGAGGGTTATATATAGTTCGTTTGGTTGTTAGGGGAGGGTTATATATAGTTTGTTTGGTTGTTAGGGGAGGGTTATATATAGTTCGTTTGGTTGTTAGGGGAGGGTTATATATAGTTCGTTTGGTTGTTGTTAGGGGAGGGTTATATATAGTTTGTTTGGTTGTTAGGGGAGGGTTATATATAGTTTGTTTGGTTGTTAGGGGAGGGTTATATATAGTTTGTTTGGTTGTTAGGGGAGGGTTATATAGTTCGTTTGGTTGTTAGGGGAGGGTTATATATAGTTTGTTTGGTTGTTAGGGGAGGGTTATATATAGTTACATGCAGATGGTCAGAAATGGCTCAACTAGACAATAACAACACTTGACTAATAGCATGATGTTACTCCTTTTAGTCACATTAGAGCTGGATTACAGAGTGGGGTCACATTAGAGCTGGATTACAGAGTGGGGTCACATTAGAGCTGGATTACAGAGTGGGGTCACTTTGGAGCTGGATTACAGAGTGGGGTCACATTAGAGCTGGATTACAGAGTGGGGTCACATTAGAGCTGGATTACAGAGTGGGGTCACATTAGAGCTGGATTACAGAGTGGGGTCACATTAGAGCTGGATTACAGAGTGGGTCACATTAGAGCTGGATTACAGAGTGGGGTCACATTAGAGCTGGATTACAGAGTGGGGTCACATTAGAGCTGGATTACAGAGTGGGGTCACATTAGAGCTGGATTACAGAGTGGGGTCACATTAGAGCTGGATTACAGAGTGGGGTCACATTAGAGCTGGATTACAGAGTGGGGTCACATTAGAGCTGGATTACAGAGTGGGGTCACATTAGAGCTGGATTACAGAGTGGGGTCACATTAGAGCTGGATTACAGAGTGGGGTCACATTAGAGCTGGATTACAGAGTGGGTCATATTAGAGCTGGATTACAGAGTGGGGTCACATTAGAGCTGGATTACAGAGTGGGTCACATTAGAGCTGGATTACAGAGTGGGGTCACATTAGAGCTGGATTACAGAGTGGGTCATATTAGAGCTGGATTACAGAGTGGGGTCACATTAGAGCTGGATTACAGAGTGGGTCACATTAGAGCTGGATTACAGAGTGGGGTCACATTAGAGCTGGATTACAGAGTGGGGTCACTTTGGAGCTGAATTACAGAGTGGGGTCACATTAGAGCTGGATTACAGAGTGGGGTCACATTAGAGCTGGATTACAGAGTGGGGTCACATTAGAGCTGGATTACAGAGTGGGGTCACATTAGAGCTGGATTACAGAGTGGGGTCACATTAGAGCTGGATTACAGAGTGGGGTCACATTAGAGCTGAATTACAGAGTGGGGTCACATTAGAGCTGGATTACAGAGTGGGTCATATTAGAGCTGGATTACAGAGTGGGGTCACATTAGAGCTGGATTACAGAGTGGGGTCACATTAGAGCTGGATTACAGAGTGGGGTCACATTAGAGCTGGATTACAGAGTGGGGTCACATTAGAGCTGGATTACAGAGTGGGGTCACATTAGAGCTGGATTACAGAGTGGGGTCACATTAGAGCTGGATTACAGAGTGGGGTCACATTAGAGCTGGATTACAGAGTGGGGTCACATTAGAGCTGGATTACAGAGTGGGGTAACATTAGAGCTGGATTACAGAGCGGGGTCACATTAGAGCTGGATTACAGAGCGGGGTCACATTAGAGCTGGATTACAGAGTGGGGTCACATTAGAGCTGGATTACAGAGTGGGGTAACATTAGAGCTGGATTACAGAGTGGGGTCACATTAGAGCTGGATTACAGAGTGGGGTCACATTAGAGCTGGATTACAGAGTGGGGTCACATTAGAGCTGGATTACAGAGTGGGGTCACATTAGAGCTGGATTACAGAGTGGGGTCACATTAGAGCTGGATTACAGAGTGGGGTCACATTAGAGCTGGATTACAGAGTGGGGTCACATTAGAGCTGGATTACAGAGTGGGGTCACATTAGAGCTGGATTACAGAGTGGGGTAACATTAGAGCTGGATTACAGAGTGGGGTCACATTAGAGCTGGATTACAGAGTGGGGTCACATTAGAGCTGGATTACAGAGTGGGGTCACATTAGAGCTGGATTACAGAGTGGGGTCACATTAGAGCTGGATTACAGAGTGGGGTCACATTAGAGCTGGATTACAGAGTGGGGTCACATTAGAGCTGGATTACAGAGTGGGGTCACATTAGAGCTGGATTACAGAGTGGGGTCACATTAGACCTGGATTACAGAGTGGGGTCACATTAGAGCTGGATTACAGAGTGGGGTCAAATCAAATCAAATCAAATTTATTTATATAGCCCTTCGTACATCAGCTGATATCTCAAAGTGCTGTACAGAAACCCAGCCTAAAACCCCAAACAGCAAGCAATGCAGGTGGAGAAGCACGGTGGCTAGGAAAAACTCCCTAGAAAGGCCAATACCTAGGAAGAAACCTAGAGAGGAACCAGGCTATGTGGGGTGGCCAGTCCTCTTCTGGCTGTGCCGGGTGGAGATTATAACAGAACATGGTCAAGATGACCTGGCAGTGTGGTGCCAGGACAACAACCTCTCCCTCAACGATGAGACGGCCTGTAGGGAGGAGGTCAGAGACCTGGCAGTGTGGTGCCAGGACAACAACCTCTCCCTCAACGATGAGACGGCCTGTAGGGAGGAGGTCAGAGACCTGGCAGTGTGGTGCCAGGACAACAACCTCTCCCTCAACGATGAGACGGCCTGTAGGGAGGAGGTCAGAGACCTGGCAGTGTGGTGCCAGGACAACAACCTCTCTGTCACGCCCTGGTCAAAGTATTTTGTGTTTATCTTCATGTATTTGGTCAGGCCAGGGTGTGGCATGGGGTTTTTGTAATTGTGGTGTGTTTGTCTTGGGGTTTTGGTGGTGGTATTGGGATTGTTGCTAGTAGGGATATCTAGCAAAGTCTATGGCTGTCTGGAGTGACTCTCAATCAGAGGCAGGTGCTTATCGTTGTCTCTGATTGGGAACCATATTTAGGCAGCCATATTCTTTGAGTGTGTCGTGGGTGATTGTCCTTAGTGTCCTATGTGTACTCTTTGTTAGTTTGCACCAGATAGGCTGTTTCGGTTTCGTTTATTGTTCGTTTATTGTTCGTTTATTGTTCGTTTATTGTTCGTTTATTGTTCGTTTATTGTTCGTTTATTGTTCGTTTATTGTTCGTTTATTGTTCGTTTATTGTTCGTGTATTGTTCGTGTATTGTTTGTGTATTGTTTGTGTAGCGTTCGTGTAGCGTTCGTGTAGCGTTCGTGTAGCGTTCGTGTAGCGTTCGTGTAGCGTTCGTGTAGCGTTCGTGTAGCGTTCGTGTAGCGTTCGTGTAAGTTCGTGTTTCTTTGTTTCATTAAATATGAATCTAAATCAACACGCTGCATTTTGGTCCGATCCTCTGTTCTACCTCTTCGTCAGAGGAGGATATAGAAGAAAACCGTAACACTCTCCCTCAATGTGAGCGAGACAAAAGGAACTGATGGGAAACGGCGAGCCGGACGGGGCCCCGTTAAAGGCCCCGTTAACGTCAACGGGACTGTATGGATTACTACATTATTATGTCATATAATGTTTTATGTTTCATCATATTTATTGTGCAACACAAACATGAATAATAATAACAATTAATTCATCACAAATGTATTTCGGGTTAACAACAGTCAATAAATATTGTCAAATGTACATAAGAGTGGACACACACACACACACACACACACACACACACACACACACACACACACACACACACACACACACACACACACACACACACACACACACACACGCACATCACACGCACCAGAATAAACTGCCTCTCTGTCACACCTGCCTGTGACGAACGAACGTGTAAATCAGTCCAAGCCATTACAGTCATTCAGAGATTAAAGATAATGTTCTCGCTGGATTAGTCTAGATTCTCCTGAACACGTTACCGTCAGCAGCTACCAGCTACCCATGTCATCACATATTTACAGCCCCCCTAGCAGCTACCAGCTACCCATGTCATCACATATTTACAGCCCCCTAGCAGCTACCAGCTACCCATGTCATCACATATTTACAGCCCCCCTAGCAGCTACCAGCTACCCATGTCATCACATATTTACAGCCCCCTAGCAGCTACCAGCTACCCATGTCATCACATATTTACAGCCCCCTAGCAGCTACCAGCTACCCATGTCATCACATATTTACAGCCCCCTAGCAGCTACCAGCTACCCATGTCATCACATATTTACAGCCCCCCTAGCAGCTACCAGCTACCCATGTCATCACATATTTACAGCCCCCCTAGCAGCTACCAGCTACCCATGTCATCACATATTTACAGCCCCCCTAGCAGCTACCAGCTACCCATGTCATCACATATTTACAGCCCCCTAGCAGCTACCAGCTACCCATGTCATCACACATTTACAGCCCCCTAGCAGCTACCAGCTACCCATGTCATCACATATTTACAGCCCCCCTAGCAGCTACCAGCTACCCATGTCATCACATATTTACAGCCCCCCTAGCAGCTACCAGCTACCCATGTCATCACATATTTACAGCCCCCTAGCAGCTACCAGCTACCCATGTCATCACATATTTACAGCCCCCTAGCAGCTACCAGCTACCCATGTCATCACATATTTACAGCCCCCCTAGCAGCTACCAGCTACCCATGTCATCACATATTTACAGCCCCCTAGCAGCTACCAGCTACCCATGTCATCACATATTTACAGCCCCCTAGCAACTACCAGCTACCCATGTCATCACATATTTACAGCCCCCCTAGCAGCTACCAGCTACCCATATCATCACATATTTACAGCCCCCTAGCAACTACCAGCTACCCATGTCATCACATATTTACAGTGAAACACTACAACAGACTGGCTTTGTCTGAATGGGCACCCTTTCCCCGGTATAGTGCACTACTTCTGCTATTTGGGACGTATCCTGTCACACAAGAAGAACTGACAGGACAGGACAGTCTTGGCTGGCTGACAGACAGGTAGATCCATCACCTCCAGAGGTACGCTGGGTGTGGAGACTAACCATTGATAAGCGCGGGAAAAGCATTCAAGAGAAAATGTTCAGTGTATAATCAACCATCTGCAGTTCAAACACAGGAACACACAAGGAGTAAATGTACAACTACTGGCGATGACTACACAGAATGTTCCCCTGATGGCTATGACTACACAGAATGTTCCCCTGATGACGATGACTACACAGAATGTTCCCCTGATGACGATGACTACACAGAATGTTCCCCTGATGACGATGACTACACAGAATGTTCCCCTGATGACGATGACTACACAGAATGTTCCCCTGATGACGATGACTACACAGAATGTTCCCCTGATGGCGATGACTACACAGAATGTTCCCCTGATGACGATGACTACACAGAATGTTCCCCTGATGACGATGACTACACAGAATGTTCCCCTGATGACGATGACTACACAGAATGTTCCCCAGATGATGATGACTACACAGAATGTTCCCCTGATGACGATGACTACACAGAATGTTCTCCTGATGGCTATGACTACACAGAATGTTCCCCTGATGACGATGACTACACAGAATGTTCCCCTGATGGCTATGACTACACAGAATGTTCCCCTGATGACGATGACTACACAGAATGTTCCCCTGATGACGATGACTACACAGAATGTTCCCCTGATGACGATGACTACACAGAATGTTCCCCTGATGACGATGACTACACAGAATGTTCCCCTAATGACGATGACTACACAGAATGTTCCCCTGATGACGATGACTACACAGAATGTTCCCCTAATGACGATGACTACACAGAATGTTCCCCTGATGACGATGACTACACAGAATGTTCCCCTGATGACGATGACTACACAGAATGTTCCCCTGATGACGATGACTACACAGAATGTTCCCCTGATGACGATGACTACACAGAATGTTCCCCTAACTGCTATGGCTACACAGAATGTTCCCCTGATGACGATGACTACACAGAATGTTCCCCTGATGACGATGACTACACAGAATGTTCCCCTGATGGCGATGACTACACAGAATGTTCCCCTGACGACGATGACTACACAGAATGTTCCCCTGATGACGATGACTACACAGAATGTTCCCCTGATGACGGTGACTACACAGAATGTTCCCCTGATGACAATGACTACACAGAATGTTCCCCTGATGACGATGACTACACAGAATGTTCCCCTGATGACGATGACTACACAGAATGTTCCCCTGATGACTATGACTACACAGAATGTTCCCCTGATGACGATGACTACACAGAATGTTCCCCTGATGACTATGACTACACAGAATGTTCCCCTGAACGATGACTACACAGAATGTTCCCCTGATGGCGATGACTACACAGAATGTTCCCCTGATGACTATGACTACACAGAATGTTCCCCTGATGACGATGACTACACAGAATGTTCCCCTATTGACGATGACTACACAGAATGTTCCCCTGATGACGATGACTACACAGAATGTTCCCCTGATGACGATGACTACACAGAATGTTCTCCTGATGACGATGACTACACAGAATGTTCCCCTAACTGCTATGACTACACAGAATGTTCCCCTGATGACGATGACTACACAGAATGTTCCCCTGATGACGATGACTACACAGAATGTTCCCCTGATGACGATGACTACACAGAATGTTCCCCTGATGACGATGACTACACAGAATGTTCCCCTGATGACGATGACTACACAGAATGTTCCCCTGATGACGATGACTACACAGAATGTTCCCCTGATGACGATGACTACACAGAATGTTCCCCTGATGACGATGACTACACAGAATGTTCCCCTGATGACGATGACTACACAGAATGTTCTCCTGATGACGATGACTACACAGAATGTTCCCCTAACTGCTATGACTACACAGAATGTTCCCCTGATGACGATGACTACACAGAATGTTCCCCTGATGACGATGACTACACAGAATGTTCCCCTGATGACGATGACTACACAGAATGTTCCCCTGATGACGATGACTACACAGAATGTTCCCCTAACTGCTATGACTACACAGAATGTTCCCCTGATGACGATGACTACACAGAATGTTCCCCTGATGACGATGACTACACAGAATGTTCCCCTAACTGCTATGACTACACAGAATGTTCCCGTGATGACGATGACTACACAGAATGTTCCCCTGATGACGATGACTACACAGAATGTTCCCCTGATGACGATGACTACACAGAATGTTCCCCTGATGACGATGACTACACAGAATGTTCCCCTGATGACGATGACTACACAGAATGTTCCCCTGATGACTATGACTACACAGAATATTCCCCTAACAGTGTTCCCCTGATGACGATGACTACACAGAATGTTCCCCTGATGACTACGACTACACAGAATGTTCCCATAATAGCTATGACTGCATATAATGTTTGGCTAATGTACACCAAGTGGTCTTTTCAGCCTGCTCTATTTGGTTGAGTCATGAGAATTGTACATTTGACCAAAATTCAGACCTGGACTGCACCTCTATACTTACTGTATGTAGCCTAACGAAGTCTGTATTGTGGCAAATCACCTCAACTGTTCTCTCAACACAGACGTATCTCATTAGAGTGTTTTCCTTTCTCTGCTTGTCTTTATTGGAGAGACAACCAGGTCTAGCCATGGAGGTCTTCAGTAAGGCTTGACTTCTTGGTCCTCTGACCTGGTTTCCTCCTGGTTCCTCGCTGACCATCTAAGGTGCTGTCAGACTCTCAGAGAGATGCAATATCATTATATAAGTACAGGTTGTGACAGCGAGAGATACACAGCAGGGGGTTCCCCCTTCCAACACCACAACTATAGCACATACCCTTTAATGCAACCTGACAGGGGTTCTCAACCATGCTAGCTGGGTCTTTCCTAAGGAAACATTCATTATGCCAACACTGCTACCAACAAACCGTGGATGTTACCATGTGTGGCCCTGTCTGTGCTAGCACTGAAACAGGGAAGAAAGGGGAGGGGGGGGGGGGGGTGTAAACGCTAACCTGTACGGACTTGTGTACTACAGGATGTAGCTAATGCCCTCTTCACCAGACGTAATATCAAGTGATATGGCTTCCTCCTTAGGCTATGCATATAGGTCACGTCTACCCTACTGAAGAGCAGCTAGCTGGCCCGTCATGGCTCAAGTTGGTTGGTGCTGTTTCACAACAGGCTATGAGGTAGTTATACATGAAGGAGTAATCTGGCATCACAACGGCTGAAGACACAGGAAGTGACAGTTAGGGTGACAGCTCAGGGAGAGAGTATGGATGTGTCCCAAATGAGATCCTTCGTAGAGTAGGGCCCAAAGGGCTTTGGTCAAAAGTAGTGCACTATATATGGAATAGGGTGCCATTTTGGTCAAAAGTAGTGCGCTATATATGGAATAGGGTGCCATTTTGGTCAAAAGTAGTGCACTATATATGGAATAGGGTGCCATTTTGGTCAAAAGTAGTGCACTATATACGGAATAGGGTGCCATTTTGGTCAAAAGTAGTGCACTATATATGGAATAGGGTGCCATTTTGGTCAAAAGTAGTGCACTATATACGGAATAAGGTGCCATTTTGGTCAAAAGTAGTGCACTATATATGGAATAGGGTGCCATTTTGGTCAAAAGTAGTGCACTATATATGGAATAGGGTGCCATTTTGGTCAAAAGTAGTGCACTATATATGGAATAGGGTGCCATTTTGGTCAAAAGTAGTGCACTATATACGGAATAGGGTGCCATTTTGGTCAAAAGTAGTGCACTATATATGGAATAGGGTGCCATTTTGGTCAAAAGTAGTGCACTATATATGGAATAGGGTGCCATTTTGGTCAAAAGTAGTGCACTATATACGGAATAGGGTGCCATTTTGGTCAAAAGTAGTGCACTATATACGGAATAGGGTGCCATTTTGGTCAAAAGTAGTGCACTATATCCGGAATATGGTGCCATTTTGGTCAAAAGTAGTGCACTATAGAAGGAATAGGGTGCCATTTTGTTCAAAAGTAGTGCACTATATACGGAATAGGGTGCCATTTTGGTCAAAAGTAGTGCACTATATATGGAATAGGGTGCCATATTGGTCAAAAGTAGTGCACTATATCCGGAATATGGTGCCATTTTGGTCAAAAGTAGTGCACTATAGATGGAATAGGGTGCCATTTTGGTCAAAAGTAGTGCACTATATACGGAATAGGGTGCCATTTTGGTCAAAAGTAGTGCACTATATATGGAATAGGGTGCCATTTTGGTCAAAAGTAGTGCACTATATACGGAATAGGGTGCCATTTTGGTCAAAAGTAGTGCACTATATATGGAATAGGGTGCCATTTTGGTCAAAAGTAGTGCACTATATACGGAATAGGGTGCCATTTTGGTCAAAAGTAGTGCACCATATATGGAATAGGGTGCCATTTAGGATACTACAGACTGGGTTTGTTTCCCTCTGGAAGCATATCTGTGCCTGTTCTTATGAAGTATTACCAAACAGTGTCTCGGGGAACTTTCTCCTGGAACAATTGACAGAATTCATCACATCAAAGCAATTTCCTTTTAAATCATTATTTTCTGTAAAATGCCAAAAGGATAAGTACCCAAAGTATGGATGTATGGTCTTTATGTGCAGTTGGTGTAGTGATGAGGTAGGTTTAGGGTAGTGATGAGGTCGGGTTAGGGTAGCGATGAGGTAGATTTAGGGTAGTGATGAGGTAGGGTTACGGTAGTGATGAGGTCGGTTGGTGGTGATGAGGTAGGTTTAGGGTAGTGATGAGGTCGGTTGGTAGTGATGAGGTAGGTTTAAGGTAGTGATGAGGTCGGTTTAGGGTAATGATGAGGTAGGGTTAGGGTCGGTTGGTAGTGATGAGGTAGGGTTAGGGTAGTGATGAGGTTGTGTGGTAGTGATGAGGTCAGTTTAGGGTAATGATGAGGTAGGGTTAGGTTTAGGGTAGTGAGGAGGTCAGTTGGTAGTGATGTGGTAGATTTAGGGTAGTGATGAGGTCGGTTGGTAGTGATGAGGTAGATTTAGGGTAGTGATGAGGTCGGTTTAGGGTAATGATGAGGTAGGGTTAGGGTAGTGATGAGGTCGGTTGGTGGTGATGAGGTAGGTTTAGGGTAGTGATGAGGTCGGTTGGTAGTGATGAGTTAGGGCTAGGGTAGTGATGAGGTCGGTTGGTAGTGATGAGGTAGGGTTAGGGTAGTGATGAGGTAGGGTTAGGGTAGTGATGAGATCAGTTGACTCTCGCTCTCTGTCTGGAATCGACTACTCCACTCACGCCCTCGCTCTCCGTCTGGAACGGCTGCTCCACTCACCCCCTCGCTCTCTGTATGAAACGGCTGCTCCACTCACCCCCTCTACTCTCTGTCTGGAACGGCTGCTCCACTTACCCCCTCGCTCTCTGTCTGAAACGTCTGCTCCACTCACCCCCTCTGCTCTCTGTCTGGAACGGCTGCTCCACTCACCCCCTCGCTTTCTGTCTGAAACGGCTGCTCCTCTCACCCCCTCTACTCTCTGTCTGGAACGGCTGCTCCACTCACCCCCTTGCTCTCTGTCTGAAACGTCTGCTCCACTCACCCCCTCTGCTCTCTGTCTGGAATGGCTGCTCCACTCACCCCCTCGCTCTCTGTCTGAAACGACTGCTCCCTCACCCCCTCTGTTCTCTGTCTGGAGTCGACTGCTCCCCTCACCCCCTCTACTCTCTGTCTGGAGTCGACTGCTCCCCTCACCCCCTCTGCTCTCTGTCTGGAGTCGACTGCTCCCCTCACCCTCTCTGCTCTCTGTCTGGATTCGACTGCTCCCCTCACCCCCTCTACTCTCTGTCTGGAGTCGATTGCTCCCCTCACCCCCTCTACTCTCTGTCTGGAGTCGACTGCTCCCCTCAACCCCTCTGCTCTCTGTCTGGAGTCGATTGCTCCCCTCACCCCCCCTGCTCTCTGTCTGGAGTCGACTGCTCCCCTCACCCCCTCTGCTCTCTGTCTGGAGTCGATTGCTCCCCTCACCCCCTCTGCTCTCTGTCTGAAACGACTGCTCCCCTCACCCTCTCTGCTCTCTGTCTGGATTCGACTGCTCCCCTCACCCCCTCTACTCTCTGTCTGGATTCGATTGCTCCCCTCACCCCCTCTGCTCTCTGTCTGGAGTCGACTGCTCCCCTCACCCCCTCTGCTCTCTGTCTGGAGTCGATTGCTCCCCTCACCCCCTCTGCTCTCTGTCTGAAACGACTGCTCCCCTCACCCTCTCTGCTCTCTGTCTGGATTCGACTGCTCCCCTCACCCCCTCTACTCTCTGTCTGGAGTCGACTGCTCCACTCACCCCCTCTGCTCTCTGTCTGGAGTCGACTGCTCCCCTCACCCCTCTACTCTCTGTCTGAAACGGCTGCTCCCCTCACCCCCTCTGCTCTCTGTCTGGAGTCGACTGCTCCCCTCACCCCCTCTGCTCTCTGTCTGAAACGACTGCTCCACTCACCCCCTCTGCTCTCTGTCTGGAGTCGACTGCTCCCCTCACCCCCTCTGCTCTCTGTCTGGATTCGACTGCTCCCCTCACCCCCTCTGTTCTCTATCTGGAGTCGACTGCTCCACTCACCCCCTCTGCTCTCTGTCTGGAGTCGACTGCTCCCCTCACCCCCTCTGCTCTCTGTCTGGATTCGACTACTCCCCTCACCCCCTCTGCTCTCTGTCTGGAGTCGACTGCTCCCCTCACCCCCTCTGCTCTCTGTCTGGAGTCGACTGCTCCCCTCACACTCACAGGTGTTCAGAGCGCTAACGAGCTCATCTCATTATGTTTTAACAACACAATAATCATTACTGTGATCTGAATGCTTCATTGATCTGCTGATTCATGGAACCTCCTCATTTGGGCAACCTGTCTTACTTACCCGGATGGTAACAGTACATCGTAAGTAAAACAGAAGACATTTCTATCTACCTACACATTTACATTTGATGTCATTTATCAGACACTCTTACCAGAGCGACTTACAATTAGTGCGTTCATCTTACGATAACTACGTGAGACTGCAAATACTTGTCTGCGTGTTGACAGTACACAGATTGGCTTTATTACATTATAATGGTGAATATATGCTTATAACAAGTTAACGAAGCATTGTACATGCAGGCTTTAGGTAATGATTTATTAGAAGAATGTGTTAGCTTATAACCTTTTTAAAGATCGGGGTTATTACTTGTGATTTGATATATGAACATCAACATTAGCCCCCAGAAACTGGACCTGCTGGTCAGCAGTAGATACATCAACATGAACCCCCAGAAACTGGACCTGCTGGTCAGCAGTAGATACATCAACATGAACCCCCAGAAACTGGACCTGCTGGTCAACAGTAGATACATCAACATCAACATTAACCCCCAGAAACTGGACCTGCTGGTCAGCAGTAGATACATCAACATGAACCCCCAGAAACTGGACCTGCTGGTCAACAGTAGATACATCAACATCAACATGAACCCCCAGAAACTGGATTTGTTGGTCAGCAGTAGATACGTTAACATTAACCTCCAGAAACTGGACCTGTTGGTCAACAGTAGATACATCAACATGAACATGAACCTCCAGAAACTGGACCTGCTGGTCAACAGTAGATACGTCAACATCAACATTAACCTCCAGAAACTGGACTTGTTGGTCAACAGTAGATACATCAACATGAACCTCCAGAACCTGGTCCTGATGGTCAACAGTAGATACATCAACATCAACATGAACCTCCAGAAACTGGACTTGTTGGTCAACAGTAGATACATCAACATTAACCTCCAGAAACTGGACTTGTTGGTCAACAGTAGATATATGAACATCAACATAAAACCATGTTGTTTCCTCCTATTAAAGCCACTCCGTTTAATTGTCTGGATCCTAGACCAGAGAGTACCACAGTATTATATGTACCAGGCTTTCTGCTGCTAGATTGTTATGAAATAAAGGGTAAAGAATCAATAGTCTGTGACAGGTAGTCAATCTCAAATTGAATGTGGAACTTGGTTCGGTTAAGAAACGGATCTCCCCTGACACTTTCAATCCCTCTCTAGAAGTCATGTCTCCTGGCCGGCCAACTGATTCTCCTAGCCAGCCAATTTAAATGAGTCTGAGAAGGAGTGAAGGGGCTGACGCCAACACTAAATAACTTTAAGTCCTGAACAGTCCTGGGTGAAAGGGGCTTATAATGACTTGTAGGGAAGCATTTACATGGATGGACGCTGGACGTCGACGGTTTATATGCCTGAAATTCAGATTGAATAGAAAGTCCTTACACGTGTAAAAGTGTCTGGAAGCTCCTGGCTGGTCTTAATGAAAAGCTGTGAAGCATGCAGAAGGAGTGTCGTCATGGACGGAAAGAAAGCCATTTGAGTTCTCCATGCACGGTCTACTGGGTGAATCTGGTGACGTGTTTCTGTGTGTTCAATTGAGATATCAGAAATATCGGCTGGGTTGCAGAAAACCCTCTATTAGCTCCAAACAGTTTTAGCATTCAATATCATTGGTCTATTGGCATAAAAACCCTCTATTAGCTCCAAACAGTTTTAGCATTCAATATCATTGGTCTATTAGCATAAAAACCCTCTATTAGCTCCAAACAGTTTTAGCATTCAATATCATTGGTCTATTGGCATAAAAAACAACCTTCTCCTTTTTGGAATGATACCGGTTGGAGAGTTAAGCTGATGTCCAATTCATTACGTTAAGTTCTAAATTCTAGGTTCTTCATTCTAGGGTTCTAAATTCTAGGTTCTTCATTCTAGGGTTCTAAATTCTAGGTTCTTCATTCTAGGTTCTTCATTCTAGGTTCTTCATTCTAGGTTCTTCATTCTAGGGTTCTAAATTCTAGGTTCTTCATTCTAGGGTTCTAAATTCTAGGTTCTTCATTCTAGGGTTCTTAATTCTAGGTTCTTCATTCTAGGATTCTTAATTATAGGTTCTTCATTCTAGGGTTCTAAATTCTAGGTTCTTCATTCTAGGGTTCTTAATTCTAGGTTCCTAATTCTAGGGTCCTTAATACTAGGTTCCAAATTCTAGGGTTCTAAATTCTAGGTTCTTCATTCTAGGGTTCTTAATTCTAGGTTCCAAATTCTAGCTTCTATATCTTCTAAACAACACTCCTTTGAGACTTGAACATCGTCAACCTTGAGGACGATCATAAGAACATTCAGTCCCATATTATCATAGTCTCTAAAATGTTTTGACAAGTTCAGTTCGATCTGTTCTCCTCTCTCCCCAGCTCTATTTTCTCCCTGTACTGTAGGCCAGCTGGTTCAGCTGGACAGCTGGAGGCATGGAGGGCCAGGGGACCAGGGGATACAGCCACCCTTGACACCCAGCCTTCAGGCCATCCGGCCCTGGAAGAAGAGGGCAGACAACCACCCCTGACATCCACGGTGCATCCAAAATGGCATCCTGGACACAAGTAGTAAAAGGGTTCTGGTCAAAATTAGTGCACTATAAAGGAACTAGGGAACCATTTGGAACACAGTCCTAGCCTTCAGGTCCCAGCCACGTCTCAGACAGAGCCAACCCACGTTGTGGCAGCAAGCTGCAGTCTTCACAGCCTTAACAAGCATCAGAAGGAGAAGGAGGCCTTGCCACTGTCAGTGAGAGCTCTGCCCTGCCCTGGTTAGGGGGCAGTCAGGGGGGCCAGTTATCATTTGCAGAGCCCCAGGCTGGGGGGTAGATAGGGGGGCTGGGGGGCAGGTGATGTCACTAGGGGGGCAGATGATGAAACTGGAGGGCAGGTTGTGAGGCTGGGAGACAGGTAATGTCACTTGGGTGGGGGGCATATGAGGCTGGGGGGGGGGCATGTTGTGTGACTGGGGGGCAGGTAATGTCAATCACAACCAGGTAATTGTGTTTGAGTGGGCCTCCCAAGGGCACAGTACAGCTCTGCTCTCTCCCTCCTAACCCCAAACCCCCAGGCTACAGATCTTACTGCTCTACACTTGAAAAGAGAATTAAGAAGAAGATTAATTACACCGAGTTCAGTCTTAGTTCATCTTTATTAGAAAGTCAAGTTCACATTACACGGGGACATTGAAGAAAGCACAAACTTATGTCAAAGTTATCACTTTTCACAATTGTTATAAAATAACGCAAAATATAGATTTTTTGACTAAGTCATATCTCCACCGGGGACAGATATACTGTTCTGTTGCTGCGACTCTGTCAAACGAATCCAGGTAGAAATCTGATCATGTTTCCATCCAGAAAATACATGTATCACTGTGGTCAAACAGGAGACACAGCAGGTTCCTTTCAAACCAGCACCATCCCCAGTGAGTCTGTGTGTGAATGCATGTCAACCTTCTCCCCTTCCGGTCTGTGCTACTTTGGCCTGGCTGAGCTATAAATGTCTGGCTAGCTCCCAATTATGGTAGCCAAAGGCCTGCCCTGAGACCCAGGGGTCAGAGAGAGGCCCTTCAGGTCAAATCCTCCCCCATCCTCACCCATTCTCCCCTGTCCTCACCCATTCTTCCCTGTCCTCCCCCATTCTCCCCCATCCTCCCTCAGTCTCCCCTCTCCTCCCCCATTCTCCCCTCTCCTCCCCCAGTCTCCCCTGTCCTCCCTAAGTCTCCCCTCTCCTCCCCCATTCTCCCCTGTCCTCCCTCAGTCTCCCCTGTCCTCCCCTATTCTCCCCTGTCCTCCCTCAGTCTCTCCTGTCATCCCTCAGTCTGTCCTGTCCTCCCTCAGTCTCCCCTGTCCTCCCCCATTCTCCCCTCTCCTCCCCCAGTCTACCCTCTCCTCCCCCATTCTCCCCTGTTCTCCCTCAGTCTCCCCTGTCCTCCCTCAGTCTCCCCTGTCCTCCCTAAGTCTCCCTTGTCCTCCCCCAGTCTCCCCTGTCCTCCCTCAGTCTCCCCATTCTCCCCTGTCCTCCCTCAGTCTTCCCTGGACTCCCTCAGTCTCCCCTGTCCTCCCCCATTCTCCCCTGTCCTCCCACAGTCTCCCCTGTCCTCCCCCATTCTCCCCTGTCCTCCCTCAGTCTCCCCTGTCCTCCCCTGTCCTCCCTCATTTTCCCCTGTCCTCCCCCAACCTCCCCTATCCTCCTGAAGTCTCCCCTGTCCTCCCCCATTCTCTCCTATCATCCCTCAGTCTCCCCTGTCCTCCCTCAGTCTTCCCTGGATTCCCTCAGTCTCCCCTGTCCTCCCTCATTCTCCCCTGTCCTCCCCCAACCTCCCCTATCCTCCTGAAGTCTCCCCTGTCCTCCCCCATTCTCTCCTGTCATCCCTCAGTCTCCCCTGTCCTCCCTCAGTCTTCCCTGGACTCCCTCAGTCTCCCCTGTCCTCCCCCATTCTCCCCTGTCATCCCTCAGTCTCCCCTGTCCTCCTCCATTCTCCCCTGTCCTCCTGAAGTCTCCCCTGTCCTCCCTCAGTCTCCCCTGTCCTCCCTCAGTCTCCCCTGTCCTCCCTCAGTCTCCCCTGTCCTCCCTCATTCTCCCCTGTCCTCCCTCAGTCTCCCCTGTTCTCCCTCATTCTCCCCTGTCCTCCCTCAGTCTCCCCTGTCCTCCCTCAGTCTCCCCTGTCCTCCCCCATTCTCCCTTGTCCTCCCTCAGTCTCCCCTGTTCTCCCTCAGTCTCTCTCCTTTATTCCCTGACATAAGGAGGCCTGTCCCAGCCATTCTCTGCCCATCCCCACCAAGGAAGAGTTTGTTCCTTCTCCACCGTCTTCCCCCCTTCCGGACCCCACCCAGAGAGGCCTGTCCATTCCATCCTCCCCCGTCACCCCTCCACCCCCTTGTCCATGAGATGCCAGACACCAGGAGTTTGGAGGTGAGGGTCAAAGCCTCCCCAATCCTCCCCCATGGCCTGTCCACCCCCTTCCTCCCCCTTATCCCCCATCTCCCCACACCTGGTGGTGTGCAATAGGTGACCAGTCCCCCAGCCAGTAGGTCGTCCCTGTTCCCTGGTGTCTGATCTAGAGGTGACCAGTCCCCCAGCCAGTAGGTCATCCCTGTTCCCTGGAGGTTGCCTGGGGTCTGGTCTAGAGGTGACCAGTCCCCCAGACAGTAGTTCATCCCTGTTCCCTGAAGGTTCCCTGGGGTCTAGAGGTGACCAGTCCCCCAGCCAGTAGGTCATCCCTGTTCCCTGAAGGTTCCCTGGGGTCTAGAGGTGACCAGTCCCCCAGCCAGTAGGTCATCCCTGTTCCCTGAAGGTTCCCTGGTGTCTGGTCTAGAGGTGACCAGTCCACCAGCCAGTAGGTCATCCCTGTTCCCTGAAGGTTCCCTGGGGTCTGGTCTAGAGGTGACCAGTCCCTCAGCCAGTAGACCATCCCTGTTCCCTGAAGGTTCCCTGGGGTCTGGTCTAGAGGTGACCAGTCCCCCAGCCAGTAGGTCATCCCTGTTCCCTGAAGGTTCCTGGGGTCTGGTCTAGAAGTGACCAGTCCCCCAGCCAGTAGTCCATCCCTGTTCCCTGAAGGTTCCCCGGGGTCTGGTCTAGAGGTGACCAGTCCCCCAGCCAGTAGGTCATCCCTGTTCCCTGAATGTTCCCTGGGGTCTGGTCTAGAGGGGACCAGTCCTCCAGCCAGTAGTCCATCCCTGTTTCGTGGAGTCTGGGGAAATGTCTGGAGGACCATAGAGAGGTGAGGAGCTGGACTGGAGTTCTCCCCTTGTCCAAACTCACTGACGTCTCAGATGCACTCAGACAGAGAGTTGGTTTCGTCTTGTCATGTTTAAAGTAACGTCCACCTAGAATAAACAACCATTCAGGAAACAAAGTTGAAAATCGGATCAGTGGAAACAGACTCAACTGACACTCTTCACCACATCATACTGACATTGTATACATGCAAGACAGTATGCATTGTCAATTTAATTTCTCATTGCAGTACAAGTCTCTTCAGTCTGCTGTACAGCTAGACCATAATACTACAGACTGATCGGAGAAACATCAGAGAGTTTTCAGCTAGCTACATTTATTTAAAATAAACCTGAGTCAGAGCAGTTGGCAGAGAGGTTCCTCTTCCTGATGCGCTTGAATAACCCTGGGCAGGAAAATAACGAATAGAGGACAGAGAGGCCAAAGGGTCTATTGTAGGATACAATAAAACAACAACAAAGACATTCTGCTGGGGAATTAACACATACAAATAGAGTGTCCGTTTTATGTTGGTGCGTTATCTGTGGAGACCAAAAACGAACATGTTAAAACAGTGGCTTCATGCAGTGGGAAATCAATTGGAACTCATAGTGATGTTAAAGGGAAGGATCAGGTTGATACAGTGTTAAAGGGAAGGATCAGGTTGATACAGTGTTAAAGGGAAGGATCAGGTTGATACAGTGTTAAAGGGAAGGATCAGGTTGATACAGTGTTAAAGGGAAGGATCAGGTTGATACAGTGTTAAAGGGAAGGATCAGGTTGATACAGTGTTAAAGGGAAGGATCAGGTTGATA
Source organism: Oncorhynchus kisutch (assembly GCF_002021735.2). Classification (NCBI taxonomy): domain Eukaryota; kingdom Metazoa; phylum Chordata; class Actinopteri; order Salmoniformes; family Salmonidae; genus Oncorhynchus; species Oncorhynchus kisutch. Next base: position 127,022 of record NW_022265836.1, on the reverse strand, counting down.
CAGTGTTAAAGGGAAGGATCAGGTTGATACAGTGTTAAAGGGAAGGATCAGGTTGATACAGTGTTAAAGGGAAGGATCAGGTTGATACAGTGTTAAAGGGAAGGATCAGGTCCAGGTTGATACAGTGTTAAAGGGAAGGTGCAGGTCCAGGTTGATACAGTGTTAAAGGGAAGGATCAGGTCCAGGTTGATACAGTGTTAAAGGGAAGGATCAGGTCCAGGTTGATACAGTGTTAAAGGGGAGGATCAGGTCCAGGTTGATACAGTGTTAAAGGGAAGGATCAGGTCCAGGTTGATACAGTGTTAAAGGGAAGGATCAGGTCCAGGTTGATACAGTGTTAAAGGGAAGGATCAGGTCCAGGTTGATACAGTGTTAAAGGGAAGGTGCAGGTCCAGGTTGATACAGTGTTAAAGGGAAGGTGCAGGTCCAGGTTGATACAGTGTTAAAGGGAAGGTGCAGGTTGATACATTGATGTTAAAGGGAAGGTGCAGGTCCAGGTTGATACAGTGTTAAAGGGAAGGATGAGGTCCAGGTTGATACAGTGTTAAAGGGAAGGTGCAGGTCCATGTTGATACAGTGTTAAAGGGAAGGATCAGGTCCAGGTTGATACAGTGTTAAAGGGAAGGTGCAGGTCCAGGTTGATACAGTGTTAAAGCGAAGGTGCAGGTCCAGGTTGATACAGTGTTAAAGGGAAGGATCAGGTCCAGGTTGATACAGTGTTAAAGGGAAGGATCAGGTCCAGGTTGATACAGTGTTAAAGGGAAGGATCAAGTCCAGGTTGATACATTGATGTTAAAGGGAAGGATCAGGTCCAGGTTGATACAGTGTTAAAGGGAAGGATCAGGTCCAGGTTGATACAGTGTTAAAGGGAAGGATCAGGTCCATGTTGATACAGTGTTAAAGGGAAGGATCAGGTCCAGGTTGATACAGTGTTAAAGGGAAGGATCAGGTCCAGGTTGATACAGTGTTAAAGGGAAGGATCAGGTCCAGGTTGATACAGTGTTAAAGGGAAGGCTCAGGTCCAGGTTGATACAGTGTTAAAGGGAAGGTGCAGGTCCAGGTTGATACAGTGTTAAAGGGAAGGATCAGGTCCAGGTTGATACAGTGTTAAAGGGAAGGATCAGGTCCAGGTTGATACAGTGTTAAAGGGAAGGATCAAGTCCAGGTTGATACATTGATGTTAAAGGGAAGGATCAGGTCCAGGTTGATACAGTGTTAAAGGGAAGGATCAGGTCCATGTTGATACAGTGTTAAAGGGAAGGATCAGGTCCAGGTTGATACAGTGTTAAAGGGAAGGATCAGGTCCAGGTTGATACAGTGTTAAAGGGAAGGATCAGGTCCAGGTTGATACAGTGTTAAAGGGAAGGCTCAGGTCCAGGTTGATACAGTGTTAAAGGGAAGGTGCAGGTCCAGGTTGATACAGTGTTAAAGGGAAGGATCAGGTCCAGGTTGATACAGTGTTAAAGGGAAGGATCAGGTCCAGGTTGATACAGTGTTAAAGGGAAGGATCAAGTCCAGGTTGATACATTGATGTTAAAGGGAAGGATCAGGTCCAGGTTGATACAGTGTTAAAGGGAAGGATCAGGTCCAGGTTGATACAGTGTTAAAGGGAAGGTGCAGGTCCAGGTTGATACATTGTTAAAGGGAAGGTGCAGGTCCAGGCAGAGACGAACATCCAGATGAATGGATACTGAGCCAGATAGCTGCAGAACAGAAGAGAGAGAACCTTCATCAGTCATCCAGAGATCGAGCTGAGACCTACAGTACCGTCAGAAAGTATTCAGACCCCTTGACATTTTGTTACGTTACAGACTTATTCTAAAATTGATTAAATAAAAACAAACCCTCAGCAATCTACATACAACACCCCGTAATGACATCACAACACCCCGTAATGACATCACAACACCCCGTAATGACATCACAATACCCCGTAATGACATCACAATACCCCGTAATGACATCACAACACCCCGTAATGACATCACAATACCCCGTAATGACATCACAACACCCCGTAATGACATCACAATACCCCGTAATGACATCACAATACCCGGTAATGACATCACAACACCCCGTAATGACATCACAATACCCCGTAATGACATCACAATACCCCGTAATGACATCACAATATCCGGTAATGACATCACTACACCCCGAAATGACATCACAATACCCCGTAATGACATCACAACACCCCGTAATGACATCACAATACCCGGTAATGACATCACAACACCCCGTAATGACATCACAATACCCCGTAATGACATCACAACACCCCATAATGACATCACAATACCCCGTAATGACATCACAACACCCCATAATGACATCACAATACCCCGTAATGACATCACAATACCCCGTAATGACATCACAATACCCGGTAATGACATCACAATACCCCATAATGACATCACAATACCCCATAATGACATCACAATACCCGGTAATGACATCACAATACCCCATAATGACATCACAATACCCCATAATGACATCACAATACCCGTAATGACATCACAACACCCCATAATGACATCACAATACCCCGTAATGACATCACAACACCCCATAATGACATCACAATACCCCGTAATGACATCACAATACCCCGTAATGACATCACAATACCCGGTAATGACATCACAATAACCCATAATGACATCACAATACCCCATAATGACATCACAATACCCGGTAATGACATCACAATACCCCATAATGACATCACAATACCCCATAATGACATCACAATACCCCATAATGACATCACAATACCCCATAATGATCAAGCAAAAAAAGGTTTATAGAAATGTTTGCAAATGCATAAATATATCGTTTTTTAAACAGAAATACCTTATTTACATTAGTACTCTTTGCTATGAGACTCAACATTGAGCTCAGGTGCATCCTGTTTTCATTGATCATCCTTGAGATGTTTCTACTTCATTGGAGTCCACCTGTGGTAAATTCAATTGATTGGACATGATGTGGAAAGGCACACACCTGTCTATACAGGGTCCCACAGTTGACAGTGCATGTCAGAGAAAAAACCAAGCCATTACGTTGAAGGAATTTTCGGTAGAGCTCCGAGACAGAATTGTGTCGATGCACAAATCTGGGGAAGGGTACCAAAATATTTCTCTAGCATTGAAGTTCCCCAAGAACACCGTGGCCTCCATCATTCTTAAATGGAAGAAGTTTGGAATCACCAAGACTCTTCCTAGAGCTGGCTGCCCGGCCAGAGGATAAGGGCCTTGGTCAGGGAGGTGACCAAGAACCCGATGGTCACTCTGACAGAGCTCTCTGTGGAGTTGGAGAGTTCCTCTGTTGAGATGGAGAACCTTCCAGAAGGACAACCATCTCTGCAGCACTCCACTAATCAGGCCTTTATGGTAGAGAGGCCAGACAGAAGCCACTCCTCAGTAAAAGGCACATGATAGTCCGCTTGGAGTTTGCCAAAAGCCACCTAAAGACGAGAAACATTATTCTCTGGTCTGATGAAACCAAGATTGAACTTTTTGGTCTAAATGCAAAGCGTCACGTCTGGAGGACACCTGGCACCATCCCTACGGTGAAGCATGGTGGTGGCAGCATCATGCTGTGGGGATGTTTTTCAGCTGCAGGGACTGGGAGACTAGTCAGGATCGAGGGAAAGATGAACGGAGCAAAGTACAGAGAGATCCTTGATGAAAACCTGCTCCAGAGCACTCAGGACCTCAGACTGGGGCGTAGGTTCACCTTCCAACAGGACAACGACCCTAAGCACACAGCCAAGACAACGCAGGAGTGGCTTCGGGACAAGTATCTGAATGTCCTTGAGTGGCCCAGCCAGAGCCCGGACTTGAACCCGATCAAACATCTCTGGAGAGACCTGAAAATAGCTGTGCAGCGACGCTCCCCATCCAACCTGACAGAACTTGAGAGGATCTGCAGAGAAGAATGGGAGAAGCTCCCCAAATACAAGTGTGCCAAGCTTGTAGCGTCCTACCCAAGAAGACTGGAGGCTGTAATCGCTGCCAAAGGTGCCTCAACAAAGTACTGTGTAAAGGGTCTGAATGCATATGTAAATGTGATATTTCAGGTTTTTATTTGTGATTTAAAAAAAAATATATATATTTTTTAATTCTAAAAACCAATTTTTGCTTTGTCATTATGAGGTATTGTGATGTCATTATGAGGTATTGTGATGTCATTATGAGGTATTGTGATGTCATTATGAGGTATTGTGTGTAGATTGATGAGGGGGAGAAAAAACTGTTTAATCAATTTCAGAATGAGGCTGCAATGTAACAACATTTGGAAATGGGTCTGAATACTTTTCCAATGCTCTGTACATGGGAACATCAGATATTGACCACCACGCCCACTATGTAGGAATACTATACAAGGGCCAAAAGAAACGTATGACTGGTACTGTAAATCAGGACTGAGACTGTAAGGTAGCAGTGATAGAGCTGATATCATCCACATTTAACTCAGGACTGAGATTGTAAGGTAGCAGCGATAGAGCTGAAATCATCCACATGTAAATCAGGACTGAGACTGTAAGGTAGCAGTGATATAGCTGAAATCATCCACATTTCAGTCAGGACTGAGACTGTAAAGTAGCAGTGATATAGCTGAAATCATCCACATTTAAATCAGGACTGAGATTGTAAGGTAGCAGTGATATAGCTGAAATCATCCACATTTAAATCAGGACTGAGACTGTAAGGTAGCAGTGATAGAGCTGAAATTGTCACACCCTGACCATAGTTTGCTTTGTATGTTTCTATGTTTTGTTTGGTCAGGGTGTGATCTGAGTGGGCATTCTATGTTGTGTGTCTGGTTTGTCTATTTCTATGTTTGGCCTGATATGGTTCTCAATCAGAGGCAGGTGTTAGTCATTGTCTCTTATTGGGAACCATATTTAGGTAGCCTGTTTGGTGTTGGGGTTTGTGGGTGATTGTTCCTGTCTCTGTGTTTGCACCAGATAGGGCTGTTTTGGTTTTTCACATTTCTTGGTTTAGTTGGTCTATTCATGTATAGTTTCTTTATTAAAGAACCATGAATAATAACCACGCTGCGTTTTGGTCCGCCTCTCCTTCGACACAAGAAAACCCTTACAGAAATCATCCACATTTAAGTCAGGACTGAGACTGTAAGGTAGCAGACTGTAAGGTCCATCTCGGCTCTACCTCTCCACCCACCCCCCTCCTCCATCTCGGCTCTACCTCTCCACCCCCCCCTCCTCCATCTCGGCTCTACCTCTCCACCCCCCCTCCATCTCGGCTCTACCTCTCCACCCCCCCCCCTCCTCCATCTCGGCTCTACCTCTCCACCCCTCCCCCTCCTCCATCTCGGCTCTACCTCTCCACCCCCCCTCCATCTCGGCTCTACCTCTCCACCCCCCCTCCATCTCGGCTCTACCTCTCCACCCCCCCCTCCTCCATCTCGGCTCTACCTCTCCACCCCCCCCCCCCTCCTTCATCTTCGGCTCTACCTCTCCACCCCTCCTCCTTCTCAGCTCCACCCTCCTCCCCTCCTCACCCTTCCCTCTCCCCCTCCCCCCTCCCCCTCACCTCCCCCTCCCCTCCCCTCCCTCTCCCCCTCCCCTCCTCCCCCTCCCCCTCCCCTCCCTCTCTCCTTCCCCTCCTCTTCCCCTCCCCTCCCTCTACCCTCCTCCCCCTCCCCTCCACATGGTTCTCTGTAGTAACATTCCCCTGGTGACCTGTGCTGACGCTCAAAGTGAAATGCTTCAAGAGAGAAGCCTGTGATACACAATGAAATATGATCCTGGAATATATTGACTCTTCCCTCTCTTCTCTCTTCCCTCTCCTTTCTTCCTTTGTCTTATCCCTCGCTCCGCCCGATTCCTTTCTAGTCTTTATGAGCCAGAGGGTGTCAGTGATGCGTGACTAACGTCGGGACACGATGGTACAGCTCTTTGATCACAATTCCAAGACGGAGGAACGTGAAGGAAATGGTTGTAGCCTGGTACCTGTTTGTTCACGCTCCATCGAGCTCAGGTAAGAATCGAGGAAGGTGAAGGAAATGGTTGTAGCCTGGTACCTGTTTGTTCACGCTCCATCGAGCTCAGGTAAGAATCGAGGAAGGTGAAGGAAATGGTTGTAGCCTGGTACCTGTTTGTTCACGCTCCATCGAGCTCAGGTAAGAATCGAGGAAGGTGAAGGAAATGGTTGTAGCCTGGTACCTGTTTGTTCATGCTCCATCGAGCTCAGGTAAGAATCGAGGAAGGTGAAGGAAATGGTTGTAGCCTGGTACCTGTTTGTTCACGCTCCATCGAGCTCAGGTAAGAATCGAGGAACGTGAAGGAAATGCAAAAGCACCCACTGTACACAATTAAGCATTAGCCATTTAAAACCAGTCCCCAGAGCAAAGCTGAGATGTGTCTTTATTTCATAAGGAGACACACAAGCTTCCAATAGTTAGCTTCTCATTATCAGGAGCTCTTTGGCAGCTGATACTGTTATTTATTAAGTGTAACTGATCACTTCCACTGTATTTATAGTGAATATGTGTCATATCATGTCGTCAAATAATGAATGGAAGAATAGACATGAACAATGACAGCATTTATGAATGTTAATTAAACACAGAAATACTCGTACTTTTGGACAGTAAAACCAATTCTGACTGGCATCATATGTAGATAAATGTATGTTTGTTTCATTACGTGGTTTTATGTCTCAATACAAAACAATCTTAAGAGTAAAGAGGATAAGAATAGTTTATATGATATTATATATTATTATATTATATTATTCTAAGAAAATGTTTTAACCTAGACATGTCAGCTGTTAGATCTTTACATAAGTGATATATCGCTCTACCCTTGTCTTCACTTTCAACAAGGAACATCTAACTTTCCATTGTCCCACTTACACATCTCTTTAACTTCTTTCCCATCGCTAGCTGGAGGAAAGGTTACCTGTGAGGAGCTGTCAGACGCTGTCTCAGTGGGGGGTCTATAACACATCAGGGGGGAGGGAGGGAGGGAGGGAGGGAGGGAGGGACAGAGAGAGAGAGGGGGGGGGGAGAAGGAGAGGAGAGAGAGAGAGAGAGAGAGCGAGAGAGAGACAGAGAAAGAGAAAGAGAGACAGAGACAGAGACAGAGACAGAGAGAGACAGAGAAAGAGAAAGAGAGAGAGAGAGACAGAGAAAGAGAAAGAGAGACAGAGACAGAGACAGAGACAGAGAGAGACAGAGAAAGAGAAAGAGAGAGAGAGAGAGAGAGACTTAGAGAGTTTGAAAGTCTTACAGAGGATCAGGAGGTTGGGGGAGAAGGGACAGTAACGGACTGAACAGTTAATGTCATGTATTTAGTTCTGATGAGGCAGAGAGCAGGTACTGAACTTTACCTTGCTGTTGTAAACCACACGTTGACCTCTTATACTGCCTTTACAATGGTAAGATTTCATCCCGACCTGCACCTACTGCCTTCTGCCACTATCTGTGTGAGGATAATGTCTGCCAACTTCCACTTTCTCTCTGTGTGAGGATAATGTCAGCCTTCTTCCACTCTCTCTCTCTGAGGATAATGTCTGCCTTCTTCCACTCTCTGTGTGAGGATAATGTCAGCCTTCTTCCACTCTCTGTGTGAGGATAATGTCTGCCAACTTCCACTTTCTCTTTGTGTGAGGATAATGTCAGCCTTCTTCCACTCTCTCTCTCTGAGGATAATGTCTGCCTTCTTCCACTCTCTGTGTGAGGATAATGTCAGCCGTCTTCCACTCTCTCTATGTGAGGATAATGTCTGCCTTCTTCCTCTCTCTGTGTGAGGATAATGTCAGCCTTCTCTACTCTCTCTATGTGAAGATAATGTCTGCCTTCCACTCTCTGTGTGAGGATAATGTCAGCCTTCTTCCACTCTATTTCTGTGAGGATAATGTCTGCCTTCTTCCACTCTCTCTATGTGAGGATAATGTCTGCCTTCTTCCACTCTCTCTGTGTGAGGATAATGTCTGCCTTCTTCCATTCTATCTGTGTGAGGATAATGTCTGCCTTCTTCCACTCTCTGTGTGAGGGTAATGTCTGCCTTCTTCCACTCTCTCTGTGTGAGGATCATGTCAGCCTTCTTCCACTCTCTCTCTGTGAGGATAATGTCTGCCTTCTTCCACTCTCTGTGTGAGGATAATGTCAGCCTTCTCCACTCTCTCTATATGAGGATAATGTCTGCCTTCTTCCACTCTCTGTGTGAGGATAATGTCAGCCTTCTTCCACTCTCTCTCTGTGAGGATAATGTCTGCCTTCTTCCACTCTCTCTGTGTGAGGATAATGTCATCCTTCTTCCACTCTCTGTGTGAGGATAATGTCTGCCAACTTCCACTTTCTCTCTGTGTGAGGATAATGTCAGCCTTCTTCCACTCTCTCTCTGTGAGGATAATGTCTGCCTTCTTCCACTTTCTGTGTGAGGATAATGTCAGCCTTCTCCACTCTCTCTATGTGAGGATAATGTCTGCCTTCTTCCACTCTCTGTGTGAGGATAATGTCAGCCTTCTTCCACTCTATTTCTGTGAGGATAATGTCTGCCTTCTTCCACTCTCTCTGTGTGAGGATAATGTCTGCCTTCTTCCACTCTCTGTGTGAGGATAATGTCTGCCTTCTTCCACTCTCTGTGTGAGGATAATGTCTCCCTTCTTCCACTCTCTCTGTGTGAGGATAATGTCTGCCTTCTTCCACTATCTCTATGTGAGGATAATGTCTGCCTTCTTCCACTCTCTCTATGTGAGGATAATGTATGCCTTCTTCAACTCTCTCTGTGAGTATAATGTCTGCCTTCTTCCACTCTCTCTGTGTGAGGATAATGTCTCCCTTCTTCCACTCTCTCTGTGTGAGGATAATGTCTGCCTTCTTCCACTCTCTCTCTGTGAGGATAATGTCTGCCTTCTTCCACTCTCTCTGTGTGATAATGTCTAGCTTCTTCCACTCTCTGTGTGAGGATAATGTCTGCCTTCTTCCACTCTCTCTGTGTGAGGATAATGTGAGGATAATGTTGTCCTTCTTCCACTCTCTCTGTGTGAGGATAATGTGAGGATAATGTTTCCTTCTTCCACTCTCTCTGTGTGAGGATGATGTGAGGATAATGTTGCCTTCTCCACTCTCTATGTGTGAGGATAATGTGAGGATAATGTTTTTCTTCTTCCACTCTCTCTGTGTGAGGATAATGTGAGGATAATGTTTGCCTTCTTCCACTCTCTCTGTGTGATTATAATGCATGGCTACTTATCCTTGCAGCTCCCTGTGTCCCAGCCCCTTTCCTGACTGAGTCAGCATGTTACACAGTGAGGATCACATTGACCGGGTTACATAGTGAGTGTTATATAGAGAGGGATACGTAGTGAGGGTTATTTAGTGAGGGTTACATAGTGAGGGTTATATAGTGAGGGTTGCATAGTGATGGTTACATAGTGAGGATCACATTGACAGGGTTACATAGTGAGGGTTATATAGTGAGGGTTATTTAGTGAGGGTTACATAGTGAGGGTTATTTAGTGAGGGTTACATAGTGAGGGTTACATAGTGAGGGTTATATAGTGAGGGTTAAATAGTGAGGGTTATATAGTGAGGGTTACATAGTGAGGGTTATATAGTGAGGGTTGCATAGTGATGGTTACATAGTGAGGGTTACATAGTGAGGGTTACATAGTGAGGGTTATATAGAGAGGATTATATATTGTGAGGGTTACATAGTGAGGGTTACATACTGAGGGTTATATAGTGAGGGTTATATAGTGAGGGTTATATAGTGAGGGTTACATAGTGAGGGTTACATAGTGAGGGTTACATAGTGAGGGTTATATAGTGAGGGTTGCATAGTGATGGTTACACAGTGAGGATCACATTGACAGGGTTACATAGTGAGGGTTATATAATGAGGGTTATACAGTGAGGGTTATTTAGTGAGGGTTACATAGTGAGGGTTACATAGTGAGGGTTATATAGTGAGGGTTACATAGTGAGGGTTATATAGTGAGGGTTGCATAGTGATGGTTACATAGTGAGGGTTACATAGTGAGGGTTACATAGTGAGGGTTATATAGTGAGGGTTACATAGTGAGGGTTATATAGTGAGGGTTACATAGTGACGGTTACATAGTGAGGGTTATATAGAGAGGGTTATATAGTGAGGGTTATATAGTGAGGGTTACATAGTGACGGTTACATAGAGAGGGTTATATAGTGAGGGTTGCATAGTGAGGGTTATATTGTGAGGGTAACATAGAGAGGGTTATATAGAGAGGGTTACATAGAGAGGGTTGCATAGAGAGGGTTACATAGAGAGGGTTATATAGAGAGGTTTATATAGTGAGGTTTACATAGAGAGGGTTGCATAGTCACTTCGCCCCCACCTACATGTATAGATTACCTCAACTAGCCTGTTCCCCCCCACACTGACTCTGTACTGGTGCCCCCTGTATATACCCCCCACACTGACTCGGTACTGGTCCCCCCTGTATATACCCCCCACACTGACTCGGTACCGGTGCCCCCTGTATATACCCCCCACACTGACTCGGTACTGGTGCCCCCTGTATATACCCTCCACACTGACTCAGTACTGGTCCCCCCCTGTATATACCCCCCACACTGACTCGGTACTGGTGCCCCCTGTAAATACCCCCCCACACTGACTCGGTACTAGTCCCCCCTGTATATACCCCCCACACTGACTCGGTACTGGTCCCCCCTGTATATACCCTCCACACTGACTCAGTACTGGTCCCCCCCTGTATATACCCCCCACACTGACTCGGTACTGGGCCCCCCTTGTATATACCCTCCACACTGACTCGGTAGCGGTCTCCCCCTGTATATACCCCCCACACTGACTCTGTACTGGCCCCCCCCTGTATATACCCCCCAAACTGACTCGGTACTGGTGCCCCCTGTATATACCCCCCACACTGACTCTGTACTTGACCCCCCTGTATATACCCCCCACACTGACTCGGTACCGGCCCCCCCTGTATATACCCCCCACACTGACTCGGTACTGCCCCCCCCCTGTATATACCCCCCACACTGACTCGGTACTGGCCCCCCCTGTATATACCCTCCACACTGACTCGGTACCGGTACCCCCTGTATATACCCCCCACACTGACTCGGTACTGGCCCCCCCCTGTATATACCCCCCACACTGACTCTGTACTGGCCCCCCCTGTATATAACCTCGTTATTTTTAAGTGTAAAGTCTACACTTGTTGTATTCAGCATTTCACGGTAAAGTCTACACTTGTTGTATTCAGCATTTCACGGTAAAGTCTACACTTGTTGTATTCAGCATTTCACGGTAAAGTCAACACTTGTTGTATTCAGCATTTCACGGTAAAGTCTACACTTGTTGTATTCAGCATTTCACGGTAAAGTCAACACTTGTTGTATTCAGCATTTCACGGTAAAGTCTACACTTGTTGTATTCAGCATTTCACGGTAAAGTCTACACTTGTTGTATTCAGCATTTCACGGTAAAGTCAACACTTGTATTCAGCATTTCACGGTAAAGTCAACACTTGTTGTATTCGGCATTTCACGGTAAAGTCAACACTTGTTGTATTCAGCATTTCACGGTAAAGTCTACACATGTTGTATTCAGCATTTCACGGTAAAGTCAACACTTGTTGTATTCAGAATTTCACGGTAAAGTCAACACTTGTATTCAGCATTTCACGGTAAAGTCAACACTTGTTGTATTCGGCATTTCACGGTAAAGTCAACACTTGTTGTATTCGGCATTTCACGGTAAAGTCAACACTTGTTGTATTCGGCATTTCACGGTAAAGTCAACACTTGTTGTATTGGGCATTTCACGGTAAAGTCAACACTTGTTGTATTCAGCATTTCACGGTAAAGTCAACACTTGTTGTATTCGTCGCATGTGACAAATAAAATGGGATTTGGTTTGATTTGATTTGAACTAAAGGACAATATTGAACATGTGATTGGAACGAGCGTCCTAATGTGCTTCGTCATTTATATTTATTTGGTTAATTGAATTAACACA